>NW_009259115.1:496621-504903 GCF_000687185.1 Egretta garzetta | reverse complement strand
CTCTTTCATGCTAAGCCTGAAAGGCTCCAAAAGCCCAAGAGAGCCAACTGCAGCAATACTTCAAAATGATCAAAAAAGACAAGTGTTATCTTATATCTGGATGTCAGCATGAAATGCCAAATAAAAATAATCAGCTGGTAGTATTATAACAAAATAGAAGACAAAGAACTGAAAGGAGATAAGTTTGAAACACACATTAAAGTCATCATTGTCTCGTGCACACAACACAGCATTTGTCTGCATTTTTATGGATTAAAAAAAACAAAAAAAGAAGTACTCTGATAGCTTCTGCTGCCCCACAAAGTGCTGTGTAAAGCTTGTGAACCACTGCACCAAGGATTTTAATTCGATGTGCAAAATTTCAGCTTCCCTATATTTCGTGGCCTGAGCGCTGTAACGGATGCAATATCCAGCTCCTTGAAAGGAACTGGACTTGTAAGGTTTATGTTGCTTTTTTTGAACTCACACACATTTAGAATTCTTCTAAAATCTCCCCATATAAGCTATATATAGATTTTTACATGCATGATGTTGATTTTATGGAATTCCATGAAACCATGCGTGAAAAAGCATGAAAGACTAGCTTTAAAGAAAAGTAACTAAGTATATATTTTGAGAGGACAAATTTCTCTGCTATTCATCTACATTTCAGCCGGCTTGCTCGCCAAGAACAGAACACACAGATTAGTCTGGGACAGAGCCTCTGCTTTTACTCATGAAAGATAAAATTTGTTGTTTATTAAATATGGCCTCCAATTCCTCCATAGCTGAAAAAAAATTAACTAGATAAAAATAGCTAATGGCTTCTGAGAAGAGATTTACAACCTTAGGAACTTAATTGTTCACAGAAGGAAGAATCACATTTTTAGCGAGCACATGAATCATGGGAAGAAGGGGGCAAGAATCACTGTCTTACAGAAGGAAAAGGCTGTCCAATTTTGCTGCAGCTCCCATGCCCCGGTCAACCCGGAACATCAAACTGTGATCCCCATCTCACTATTAAATCTCCCAGCACATGCAGGTACAAAGAATGTCAAAACATGGTACCCCTTGCCTGCCTGAAGACTTAATGTATCATAATGCAAGCAAAGAAGAATCTCTTCCCCCCCCTCCCCTTTCTTTCTTCTTCAGGAGAACAAGCTCCATTCTTTGTTTCATCTCAGAGCCCAGCAAGGGAAGTATCAGACCTTTTCCATGAATGAAGCCAAGTGGAAGGTTATGTAGGTTAATAGGTTATGCTTGAACTTTTTGTACACTTATTTTGTAAGAGTCTGTGGCCAGACAAAAATCTCGTGAGGGGATGCTGAATAAAAGCAGCTGAAATTTTAAAGTAGTCTTTCTCAATCCTCCTTGCACAATTACACTCTGCTGAAGTAGCATGATATGGAAATAGTTACTAGACAGAAATTGAAAAACACAGACATGCATCCCCCAATATGAAATTTCTACATGTTTTGGTAACAAGTTAGCAACTTACTTTCATAGTAATCTCATTACATTCCTTCTTCTTTAAAGGGAAGGCTGAAAGTGACACTTGGTTAGTATTTAAATAAAAAACATTAAGTTTTAGGACCATGTCTGTTACTCAACTGATACGCTGTTCATTGTAGGTACTGAAAAAGTTAATCAGGGAAGGTTAATCAGTGAAGGCTGCCATAAGTATAAAACTATTTTTAGGTCAAGTTTGGAAAGAAAGCAAAATGATCACGGCTTTCTGGAAAGCACATTAAGGCTTTACTCTACAGCGTCTACCGGGGGAACACATTTATTGTAGCCTTTAACACATAAGAGACCTCTAACTGAAATTAAGTGGCACCTGAAATTTGATGCATCTCATCCTTGAGGGGCAGACTAAGGGCTCCAGTGTGGTGGTACTCTGCTGGGCTTGTAGCTCACCTGGGATGCGGCGGAGGCAGTGCTACAAAACCCAAGTGCTGAACAAACCGCTGCGCCTGATTTGCACTACAGGCAGGTGACAGTCACAGTACACCAACTGGAACACAACACCCCGTGCCATCGCTTTCAACCCATTCTACCTCTACCAGTGAGAAAAAGAACTAAAACGGGCTACAATTACAAAAAGGAAAAGGGAAAGAAGAAATCTAAGGCAATTGCATAACCTTATATAATATAAAGAATAAAAAATAAATTCCATAAATTAAAAAAAAAATTACAGAGCGATAAAAAAGATATACCTATTAGTGGCTAAAACAACCTTCTGCAAGAGCTTCCAATGCCTTTCTTTTGTGCTGTGTACTACAAGGGAAGACAAGGATTATCAACCTAGAAGGTAGGAAGTAGACAGTACTGCAAAGATTCACACCCTACATTTTTGTTTATATTACAGTCATAAGTTCCTTCACACACAGATATATGAAATCTCCACCAACTGCAACAGCTATGTGCTCCCAAGTCAGGGTGCTGGACTGCCTTTATGCTTTTGAGAGCAAACCCATGTTTTCCTGTACCCAGGGCGGGAAAAAGAAAAAAAAAAAAAAAAAAAAAAAAAAAAAAAAAGAAAAAAGGCAAATCTTAAATATATCTCTCATTTGAATGCCAAAGCAGAGTGATTGGCACTAGATAATCATCAATCCTCCAAAACCTAGCAGCGAAAAAGGCAATTACCAATTTCAGGGAAGAAGGTACGCTTTAAGTTACTTTAAAGCCAGTCTCCTAAGCATATATTACACCGGAGGCTTGCACCCTTATAAACTTTGTCAAAAGTTATCACAGACAGAGCCAAACCAGTAGTTACACCTCTTGCACCGGCTTTCTCCCTTGGGTTGTACTGTATCACCACAGGTGCCACTTCCTCAATTCTGTTTCCCCAGCAGGCAGCCTGCTTCCTTCTTTAATTCTCACTTCAACTCTTCTGCATCTTCAAATTCAAGGGGATTTTGCCAATGGGACCTCACAGCTCCCCTTCATGGTTTTCTTAAACAGAATATATACTGGACAGATTTAGCACTTCACATTCACATCAGTTGTCTGTTCTAGCATCTCATTTTACTGTGGCAGTGGGGTGGGAGAAAAAAAAAACCACCCTCCTTTTTCCTCATCCCAGCTGAGACACCTTGGACCACAATTTCTCTGCCTATTTTTTTTTTTTTTTTTTAAATTAGGCTCACTGGGAAAAAATACTGAAATAATCACGACATGAGTTAGGGTATTCACAGACACACTAGAGATGTGCAAAAAGTCTTTAAAGTCATGTTTCACGCCTCCGTGGCTTTTTGGAAACAAAAACCCAAACAGTAACAGAATACTCCTGACACTCACTATTCCTGTAAACTTCAATTCACCTTGGTCTGCAAAGCACTTGGTCTCAAATTCCATGCGTACCATGTTTCATTTTGTTCCTACAGGTAGAATTAAATTTTAGACAGGTGAAAAAAGATACCAGGTTGTACACATCTTGCTTGTTGTTTCAGCTATGTAAAAAGCCCAACACACTGTTCAGCAGTAGTTTTTCTTCCAATGTCCTGGTTTCGGCTGGGACAGAGTTAATTTTCTTCATAGTAGCTAGCATAGTGCTGTGTTTTGGATTTAGTACCAGAAGAACGTTGATAACACACCGATGTTTTTAGTTGTTGCCAAGTAGTGCTCAGACTACTCAAGGACTTTTTGAGCTTCTCCTGCTCAGCCAGGTGCATAACAAGCTGGGAGTACAGCACAGCTAGGGCAGCTAACCCAAACTGTCCAAAGAGCTATTCCATACCACATATCGTCATGCTCGGGGGGGTTAGTCGGTTGGTCGGTCGCGGGGAGAGTGATCGCTGCTCGGGGACTGCTCGTTGCTCGGGGAGGGATCGCGGCTCCGGGCGGGCCGGGCCTTGGGTGGGGTTCGTTTTGTATATTCTGTATATTCTGTTATCATTCTCATTATTACTATTATTATTATTTTCTCTTATTAAACTGTCTTTATCTCAGCCCTCGGCTCTAACCTTTTATTTTCTTCCCGATTCTCTCCCCCATCCCACTGAGGGAGGGGGGGAGTGAGCGAGCGGCTGCGTGGTGCTCAGTTGCCAGCCGGGTTAAACCACGACATCCAATCACTTGGAAGGTTCTTAGAAGATCACAAATCACTAAAATACCCTATTTCCCATCACTTCCTTGTTGTATCATTACAGAAAAAAATTGCAAGTCCCAGACTACTGAAATTCCCACTTTACAGGGTAATACATCATCTCTTTCCTTACATCAAAATACATCTGATTTAAGAATGTGTCACACAGGAGTACAGCTATATGCATGTTAAACATGCAAAGGAAGAGTCTAAAATTCAATTTCTTCCCAAGACAAACTTACTCAAGAAAACAAAGGTTTTCATGTTACAATCACACTAGAAACTAAAATGAATTCTGAACAGAAATAAAAGCTGGGCCAGACAATGAGAAAAAACTACTTTACACTTTAACGTGATATGATTCTTTCTCTAGGTGGGAAGGTGGTGTCAGGTAGCAAGAGAAATATCTTAAAGAAAAAGAGCTGAAGGAAACAGGAAACCCTCTTTACACACTTAAGATTAATTTACTGGAATGCTGAAACTACCTTAAAGGCCTACAGAAAATGTGGCATTTGTCTAATCCAGGGCACGTTTCATTGTAATTGTAGCAATGTAGAAGGCAAAAGATAGCAGAAATAGCAGTCCCTGGTTGTAATCACCATTCTCACATGAAGTATGAATCGTTGCACCAATTAGATACTAATTGTATGGTGGCTGACAAATTTTGCTGTAATCAAGCCATTTGAAGTCAGTAAACTTTGGTTTTTCCTAAACAGTCAAGCATCTGACACCTTAACGTCCAGTGTACATACCATTCTTTATCCAATTTAACAATCCAGCACATTTATAATACCTCAAAGAAAGAAAAGAGGAAGATCCGCATTGGTCTCCAACATAAAGGCTTACACATAGCCTCGATTTATCAGAAGTTATGTTCCCATGCAGAATTTAAAAATCAGAAGTCCTGCACTGCAATGCAACAAAACCGTCTGCACCGCTGCTGTATTTTCTATAGAACAGCAGCATACGGACTTAGCTTGGATGAGAAAGAAAGAAAGAAAATACTAACAAATCACTACTACAGATGTTTACACTAAGGATAGTTTATATGGGTTGAATTTCCTTTAATACTAACTTGATCAGAAATCTTGACCCTATCCCTTACAAGGTGAATTAGAGCTCTTAATTATTCCAGTTTTTCTACTGTTAATGAAATGGAATGGTGTCATTAGTGAGGCTTGTCAGCTACATTTATGTGCAAAGAAATGATTTGACAGTGCTTTTGTAATCTAATCCTTTCAGGAAAAACAGTCAGAATGTCACTCAAGCACTGTAAATAAAAATCCTTGAAGACAAAGAGGACAGATGGCAACAGTCTCAAGGAACACCATCTAAAATATTCATAGTTTAGGAGGAGAAGACTGTTAAGCCTGTGAATAATCAATACATTTGAATCTTGCAAGGAAAAAAAAAACAAACAAAAACAAACCCGAAATATTTTCTGTTCATGAAATGCGGAGAGAGATCTGTAGAGATACTAATTTCTGCTCAAGACTTGTTAAATTCAGTGGATCTACTTACTACATAACCATTTCTCACTATCAGCATCCAGAAGCAGCAGGTATAAATGTGATCTACACACGGGTTTGTTGCAAGGCTCAATTATCACCCCATCAGTCCTAGCTACAAAGCAGCAAAAACATTTAAGGCAAGCTTATAAATTGGAAGACTTCACTGTTACTACAATTACGCAAGGAAAAGCCTTGTCCATCCCTCCCATTCCCTCTCCTCCCATTTTAACTACAATTCAAGACTGTTAAAATGTCAAGTACTACTCTTAATAGCTTTCTTTGGTAAGAGTTAATTTGAAACAAATGTTATCATAGATGCATGAAGCTACAAACTACTGCTGAAAAGACAACTACAGCAAGAGACAAAAAACAGTGAGATGTACTAAAGACTTGAAATCAAAAGGAAACAAATCAGAATGATACACAAAACAAGGGGGAAACACTATAGTACAGAAACTGCCGTCTGTCTCTTCAAAACAAGAACTGCCATGAAGACAATGTATAGTTACCTGCATCCATATCTGCAAAGAATGGAACAGCCAGTAAGGAAAAGAAGGAACCAGAAATTCAGTGTCTCAGAGTTGGATTTAAAAGTTCATAAGGAGAATAGATAAAAAAAAAAAAAAAAAAAATCAAAAAAGTATTTAGTGTAAGATACACCTCTATAAGGTACTATGATATTTTTGATTTCAAGCTATAAACTTGGATTAATGTTAAACACTACAACATTTTCATGTATAAAGTAATTTTCTACACATAAGAACATTTAAAAAAAAAACTTCAAGACCAAAGATTTAATATATTAAACAAGGAACAAGTTACATCTTTAGTTTAAGGCTTGTGAAGTTTTTTTTTTATTCTCTCAACACCACAAACCAAAGGGCCCGATTCTGCAGAAATCCAGTACTAGATAGAGTAATAGTGGCTTTCAACAGTCAAATTGAAAGCAGCAGCACTACTGAGAGCAGCCAACTCTTCTCAATACAGGACTAGAAGTTTCCCATATGGACGCATACTGGATGCCAAAGTATTTAAGGGTGGTAGTTATGAAAAAGCTACAGTTATACTCATCATATATACTTTTCTCAGTCTGGAGAACGTTAAAGGAAAAATCTCCATGAACACTGAAATAGCAAATCAGCTTCTCTACTGATTCATTTCTGCATGACTAAAAATGAATAAAGATGTAGTTTGGGAAAAAAAAACCAGTGAGATTTGCATATCCACGTACCTTCAGGTGATTCCTCTTGGACATACGTGCCAGTCAGATACCGGTGCACAAGTGCAGACTTGCCACTTGCTAGGTTACCCACAATCCCCTGGAAGAAAGGGAAGAAAGTTCAACCGCAATTAATGCCTGTAAGAAGCAGTATATTCAAGCAAAATCTTAATGCAGAAATAATTTCTCTGCACTTGAGGAGAAAGCCCATACAACAGAAAACACCCAAAATATGCCGACAGAGTAACTACCAAAAAGTTAAGGCTACAGCAAAGGATACACATGACAAAATGTACAAACCAAAATCAGTTTATGTTAGCAGCACTCCTTTATTCAGCTTGCCACTAATGCTAAGGGGGAACATCAGGCAATATACAGACTTCAGGGAAGAAACCCAAAGCTCAGAGCAAGCTTGTCACCTCTTTACTGAAAAATATGAACACATCACTAAATTCTCACACTGGAATATACTTCTGTAGGCTATCCACCACGTGATTCACATTGCCTCGCTACTGAAGCACACACATGATATATACGGCTACAGACAGACAGATCTTGGCATACTCCACTGTGACAAGTCCCTTATTCGACCAAGAAGTTTACAACTCAAACCATCCATGCCCAAAACATCTGCACTGGGAACACCTGACAACCAAACAGAAGTACTCTATCTTAAAACATGCATGATTTTTCTGTTAAGCTGGTTGGCTAGCATTTTATTTTTTTTTAAAGGCAGAAGTAATAGAACGCAGCCCAACACCAAAAGAGTTTTCTTCCCAGAGATGCTCAAATGCCAAAGACTAAGATTTGCTTTTTTTCCCTTTACTTTAAAAAGGGTGTGAAGGAGTTACGAAGCCTGCCTCCATTACTCCCCCAATACCACACAAGCCATCCCTCTCAAGCCATAGCCTTGCGGTGCTGGCCAGTACAAGTCTTGCCGATTTGTCCCTAGGCCTGACCATCAATCAGAAGCAGACCAACAGATGCAGCAAGCAAGGTCCATGCCTGGCTGCCTGCCCTGCTCTGCACAGTCTGGGAGACAGGAGGGTGTGGAGAATATCCCTTCTCTATGTTTTAAGTAAATGTCTTTTTTGGTTTGATTTTGTTTCTTCTTGCTCAGTTGTCATCTGCTTATTCAGATCTCCCCATTGAACACAGCTCTGAGGACATTGTGCTTACTCATTTTTTAGGGGAGAAGATGGGAACTTATTTCGTCCTTTAAAACAAATCTAAGCCTACTCTGTTCTTACATGCTTATCTTGACCCTAATCAAAAGGTTCAGAATGTAAGATTCCTGGAGAGAAGATGACTTCTGCTGATCTGCCCAAGTTTGCCAAATTGACAGAGGCAGCATGAACAAGTTAAACATCAATGCACGTTCTCTACTCCATTTTCTCAATCCTAATTGATAAGAAGCTATCCTCCTGATAAAAAAATTGTTTAAACCAACAGAGTGGTGCCATCTTATAGTAACCCAATGACAGTT
>NW_009259115.1:489351-495989 GCF_000687185.1 Egretta garzetta | reverse complement strand
GGCTTCCATGTTTTGCCAACATGAGGAAGACAGCAGCTGTGAGCAAGTGGCATGGGCACGCGTGTGGTGGGACCACTCGGGGTTTAGTTTCCTGCACATTCTGGCTCAACATCTTTCCTCTTGAGCACAAGCTATTAGGAGAAATGAAACTGCTCTCTCTCCAGGACCCACATTTTCCCAATTTTTCTTTCATTTCACAGATGCATTAGAAAGTATATGGTGTTTGAATGTGAATATGAAAATTAAGTGACAAGATCCCCAAACAATTTAATATGAAATGAGTTTCTGTATTCAAAAGAGAACGTGAGTAGTAGACAGTAAGCAAAGCCTTAAGATTCTGCATGGCAGAAGAAAGCATGCAATATTGATTAGCTTTTTTTTTTTTCTTCTCTCTTAACTGATCCCCAATTCCCTCATTCAATGTATAAGGAAGATAATCACAAGGGGGGAAAAAAACAGTTTGGGACTTCCACCTGCACATACAAAACCCAAAAACTAAAGCACTGACCTCGAAATCCTGTATCTCCATTCTGAATGCTTGACTTAACCACAACTTCATTTCACCTTTCTCCAATGTTCAACTAGGTATCAAGTGATACGTAAGAGGGAGAAAATACCACCTCTAATGTACGTTTCTTAACCTCCAAACATCAAGCAACCTCTTAACCTCTTAACTGAGTGACTTTTCCCTCCATTATATGCCAATAAACTACAGTAAGTTTGTCTACTCATGTGTTTCCCTAAATAAGCAAAATATCCTGAGCCGTCAGTGGCCACGAAGTGATGCTCTATACCCCTTCCAGGCAATACCAGCTGAAATTCAAACTACTGTTAAATGCCACAGGTAAGTCAGGACCAGCCAACTACAACCAGCTCTTGAGACCTGGATCTTGAAAACCAGCATGCTTTTGCTAGATCTTGAAATCCTCTTTCCTTCCATGTTCCGACAGATCTCAAATTTAGCAATTTTAATAAACCATCAGACACTAAGTTTTCTTTTTCTTTCTGGATATAAGCCTGTATTTTGGGGGTATCTGTCTTACCAATAAATCAGAAACAGTACCATTCTAATTTAAGAGACACATAGCATAATGTGGATCAAAGATTATGAAATAGTCTGTCTTTCCTGAAAAGAGATCCCTTCAGAGCAAGACGGCAATCTACATAGGCCAAATTTGTTTCATAAACAACTGAGAGTTACTATTTGCATAAAAAAAATGCCCTAACAGAAATTCCCAAGGAAAAACATCCCACTTGATCTGAAAGCTTGTTATAGCTTTACTATTAAAAACCATTTCCTTCCAGATGCTAGAGAAAAGAAGCCTGAAGGATTTTCTTCTAAATCTAATTAGAAAATTTCTCCTCCGACTAGCGTGGTCTCTCTTATAGCAGCAACAAACTGCAATCCTACACATCATAGCCTGTAACTCAGAGAAGCACAGGGAAGAAAAGAAAGCGGAGCTTTGTTTAAAAGGAAAAGAACCACTTCCTTAAGATGTGCTTCTTAAAAACTCTTCAGTATTTGCTTTTACTTATTAATTCGCTTATTACCCACTGGCCACAGCAATCTGAAGTGCTGCAGATGAATAGCTACACTCAGCCTGAACAAGAAAGTCAGCTGACTTCAGTGCTTGTGCCTGCCTCAGCAAGACTCATAATTGATCAGATCAGGCTTTTTACTGCAGAAATAAAGAAAAGGCTAACATTTAGATGCTGAGTTGTATACCGAGGGGATGTTTTCACTACAAATGAAATTAAGTTCTTGAAAACAGGAGCGCTATAGTTGCACTATGGATTATAGCTGAAGCACATACCCAAATATTTGCAAGTTTATTCTAATACCATCCGTTACGACATTTAAAGTTCTGAGGTAAATGAAGTAATAACAACTCCAACAAGCTGACTCTGTCTGCAGGCTAAGAACTACTTAAGAACATAGATTTGAACAGACAGTGCCCTCAGAAGGAAGAATATTCAGTCCAAATGTGCTCCAGACAAGTGATAACCGAAAACAAAATTCTTCTTTGTCTGTTCTGTGACGTTAGATATTTAATAATGCTATCATGTGGGATCCTATCGAACACGTGACCCTGACTTAGCCTCTAGAAATAATGCTTACTCAGCAGTTTTGCAAATCCTGCCTTTATATCAGTACTGCTCTAGAAATCACCCATCCCTGCACTAATGCTTGTGCAAAATCAGTAGTAGCAATAACGGTAGAAATGCAGGTATAGACAACAGTTTGCATTTCTAACGCCCAATGTCTCTTTCACAGCAAGCTTAGCTGGTAAGTCTTTTCAAGAATTGGTTGGGCTGCAGCACAGTTTCAACATTACTACCTCTTAATCACCTTCTCGGACCTTCCATCCCCATAACAGAGCTGCACCGCTAAGAAAACAGTGCGGGACACTTGGAAAAAAAAAATAAAAAAAAATCTGACTTCTAATACAGTTTCTCTCTTAATTGGGATTCATACTTGTTTTAAGGATGATCCCCCACAGTATGACAAATACTCCAGCATGTTTTTACAGTAGCCATATTCCCATCTCCCATATTTTATATACAAACAATCTGAGTCATTTCTATTTATTTATGGATACACAGGAAACGCGCAAAGTTATGACAAGCATGTTACGGAACAAAAATACCCCCCAACCCAGTTCAGAAATGAGAAAATTCAGCTAACAAGGCTACAATGCAGTACTCTGTCAGTTATGACTTGCGCAACACTGAATCATTTATTTGCATGTGCCAGACGTGCTGTAAAATAAACCCAAACCACTATGCCCACATCCTACTAAAGCCTGGTTGTAAAAATGCGTAAGTGTATTCATGGCATTTGGCATTTTAAAGCTATCCAGCAAAGAAGCCTGACCACGCTTTGCATATTTTTTTGGAACAAATTAAATGATTTTGTCCAAAACTAGCTCATATTTATTCTGCTTAACACATCCTTATTTTACATGTGGATAAACAGGATCCAGGAATACCACCATTGCTCGGGAAAGGGACTGGGCTCACCCAGCTGGCCTAGCACACTCTTGACCATAACAGAAGCACCAATATCTATAAGTAAAACTCTGCGGTAGCATTTGATCAGCAGAAACAAGTAACCTTCTGAAAACTGGAAAGAAATCAAGCCAATGTGTATTGCTAAAAAAGCAGAGGGAAAGGCTGGTATTCTTTCCTCATTAAGTATGTTGAAAAAATACATCCATTGGCTTTTCTTTATTACAAACCTATGTGCTTTCTCTGCTCTCCCAGAGTCCATTTCTATTCCCCTAAACTTCTGTAGAGCCTAAGGGTATAACATCAGCCGCTACTGAAAAAAAGGAAAAGGAAAAAAAAAAAACCAAACCACCACCTCAACTTAAGGACCTCCCAGCCTCTACAGAGAAGACAACCTCTCCCAGTGAGCTACTAACCATCTTCTCCTGCCAAGTATGGCTCACTCAAGCAGCTAAAGCTGAGGCTCCTTGGTAAGCTTGCAGTATTAAGCCTCATCTTCCTATCTGCACTGCTGCACTTACAGCGACGGGAGCAAATGCTCTACGCTTCTCATGCTTCTGATATCCCCAGCACAGCCACAAGTAAAAGCAACGCACCCACAGTTATCCTTAGTGGTGAATGTAATTATAGCTCTGTGGCAGAAGAGGCAGGTTTGGCTTTTAACATGGCCTTTTCCTTCCTCAGCCTTAAGCAAGAGCCGACTATGAGGCTGGATGCAGGGGAATGACATAAAGATGAAGCCCTGCACCAACTCCCTTCCAAGGGCAGATGTAAAGAAAAGGCAGAGCAAATGTCAGACTGAGCTCCTAATTTGCCCTTCCTGCCAGAGCACAAGTTCACAGACACAGCTGGTGCTGCTAGCTTCAATAATTTGCAGTGGTATAATCTAATTATTATTTTTGTAATGGTAAGAGTTCTGCTTTTATCTGGGATTATACAAACTGAAGCCTTGGACAGCTCATGCATGCTGACCACTTAAAATCAATTCTCTACGGCAGCCACACAGCAGAAGTTTATTTTTCTACTGGTTCAGACAACACAGGGGCAAGATACCCAAAGCAAGCATTCACGTACTACAGCCATAGTACCACAGAAATGCCTGTACCCTGAGACCATTACCCAATGCTCGGCAGTTGTGTTCTGGATTACAACACATAATAATTGCAGCTTTGGTGTCACCTGCAAGCCCTAAGTTTATTGGTGGGTGTTGTGAGTTAGTAGGGCTAAGAGAAGGGGAAGGGATGAACAAGGAAACCCCTCTGTAGATCCTGCCCAGCATAAGCCCAGCATAACTGTTAATACCATAGTGGACTGGACTCATATCCAAGCAGAGCCTTCCAGTCCTAAATTCTTAGTATTTTATTCTGCAAGGTATTTTGGGAGATAGTTGTCTTCCAGATTACACCTTCTGTGAAACTGAATCTGGTAACCCTCTGCGGGCCCTTATTGTATGATACAGTTACATCCACGGATGTACCCTGACTGACTACCATATTTCTCTTCTACTTACCTTGTGCACTGCTGCAATTAAACCAGAAAAGTACCTGTAGTCATGAGGAAGCTGCTTCAACTAAAATGCCATTTTGCATAAGCACACTTGTCATGCTAACTTTGACCTATGCTTTCTCTCACCTCTGTAAACACTAGTCAACTCAGATTCAGAAAAAGACATTTACCACATGTGAAGCAGGCTAGTGAAGCATGGCCCCAGCCATGCATTCTTACATTATGATGCTTTTGCCCAATTCCTTTTCCCTACTTGACAAATAGGGTTTTGGATCAGAGTAGTTCATCCATTTACAGTTGGACAACAGGAGTTGAGCACAGATGCCTACCAAAGGTATTACCAAGTTCTGTATCTTGGGTACCACAGTCATTTTGCAGGGTCTGAGAAATTGATTGTGTTCAATTAAAGCTGGGCTTCCATGTGGTAAACATCACAGCGGTCTGGCCTCAACAGCTCTGTACTGCTGGCTTGACAAGCTGCCTCTTTGATATCCACTACAAGGAGGTTTCAGCCCTCATCTCCAGCCGCCATACTCATAACACTTAGAAGGGCAAATCTGGGAAATTCCCCCAATCTGTGTCTGTGTTATTTTTGCCTTTTCTTCCACCCATATGGAAAATGGCTCAGCCAACGGAACAGTTATTGTAAGCAGCTATTAAATCACTGTTCATTCTTCTAGTAAAATGTAGGGTTTGATTTGCGATACAAACCTTCAAAATACTTTTTTTTATTCAGTATAAATTCAGTTAAATTCTTTTAAGGGAGGGAGAAAAGACATTTGATCCTTGAATAAGTTGTGAAAAATTATTACAGTGAGATAAAAAGGAGCTTTACATATCACCTGCTAACTTCCACCTCCCCTTCTTACAGAAGTATAAGACTTCCCTACTGTGAAGACCCTAGGAAGCTAGTTCATGTAGCCAAACAAGTCAAAACAGCAATAAAGTACAAATAGATCTTTGAAGCATGATTATACAAATAGAAGATAAACAATCATCATAAAGATAGTCTGTTGAAGAAAAATGTATTACTTTTTTAAATTGTTTTCAGTATTTTTTTCCCCAACAGTAGATTTAACGAAGCTTAGAAGATTTTCACTTGTGCATAACATTTTCAGGATGTTTTTCAGAGATGGAAGTAAATATAAACTCACCACTTTCAGTTCTGGTACAGATCGGCTTAGTGTCCATTCTTGGCTATTTACAAAGGCATCTGTAAAAATGGACAACATTCACAAAATTAGTAGAATGACATTTAACGGTCTGCCGCACAGAATTTCATGCTAAGGCTTTGGGTACACGAGACTAAAAGTTACACTCAATCTTACGAGACTGACAGTCCAACGTGAAAAATGCTACGGGTTTGGCTAAGTTATACAAAAATTCAAGAATACCAGAAATTACCACGCTGCAGAACTAATGCTCTCTGCACAGCAAGTCTAGCTCCATCATCTCCACTGGCATTAGCAAATTCAAACTAACTCCAGTACTTCAGGACTGTGAAAAGACTATTCCAGTTTGTACATGGCTAAACTGCTTCCCATCCACCACGATACACTTCTTCTGTACAAGAAAAGCCTTGGACTGCTCCATCACGTTAAATGTCAACAACTGTGGTTGTCACCATCAGCAGTAACTTCACCCAGGTAAATGAGAATATTTGCCTGTTCTAAAAACATGCTATTTTTTACTGCACATCATACTTGATGTCAACAACTGCAACTACCAGCACCAGCAGTACATCCCTGCCCAGGTAAGGAAGAATATCTGTTTATTCTAGAAACATGCTATTTTTCAGTAGCACAATCTAGACAGAAATAAACCACAGAGCCATTTACTATAAAATTAAATAAAAGTTACTGGGGGCAGGAGGGGGAAAACTGGAGAGTTAAGTTCATCATTGATCCCAATAGAAATGAAGTCCTTAGGGCTTCACCAGGGTCCAACCTCATCAACAATTCCACGTGCAAAAGGAGAGAAATAAGGCTTCATTTTTCTACCTCCAAAAACATTTATCATTTTGTTCCTTCTGAAAAGGTCTAGCCAACTGAAAGCAAACAGATAATCACATTTGTTACAAAGCCAAGCAGCATTACTCTGAATCCCGATTTAACCCTCTCCAA
>NW_009259115.1:452946-489290 GCF_000687185.1 Egretta garzetta | reverse complement strand
GCAACTCCACAGTAATTAAGCAGCACTGAACTGAAGCAGTCCCGGTGTTACAGATTCTCTTCCCAGTGTTACAGGAAACAACAGGTAAAAAGTTAAGCCTGACCATGCTGTCTGTATGCAAACTAAGGTACTGCAACCCGTTGCTTCCCCTCTGATACACCCGATGAGGAGAGGCAGAAGGCTATTTCTTCATATCTTTTGATCCAGAGAATAAAAGCGTTGGAAGCAATTTCCCACCCCAGATGGTACCCTAACCAACTTTAAAAAAGTGTCAGCTGTAAGTTTTCCCACTGCCTAACTAAAAACAATCCCAAAGCAAACTTGTATTTTGCACTGCATCTCTATTCCCCACTCAATGTAATATTTCTGCTCAATATTACAAAGAGCTGTCAGGCATGAATTTGGAAGCTTTCTCCATCTTTATCACATTGGTTACATTTCAGCTACAAATAGAAGCTTGTGTGTACTAGCAGGACATGTGTATTTACATGAAAACATTATGAAAAAAATAAGTATTTTGGTACATTACAATCTTGAGCTGCTTCCCACTCACTCCCTGGAAGGAGAAGGAAAACCAAAGACTCACATTAAGATGCCCTGAAGACTTGATATAACCTCTTGTTATTCCAGCTGCAAGAGAGACATTATGGCCATTAGGGCAAGACCTGAAATCCAGTTGGATGAAAACATGAAGTCCCAGGTTTTACGTCTATATTTGATGGGTCTGTACACCAGTCAAAGCAAGTATCTTGTGCTAGTCAGGCCTGACCACGGAGCAGCATACAAGCCATCTTCCTGCAACCCAATGCTTGTCAATTCTGGTTTACCTAGTAAAGGTTTAAGAAAGCAATTACTGCTTATAAGTGTTTTTAATTCCATGATCATATCAGCATTTCTTACCACAGAAAACCCAAGGATTACAAAATATGCTTGGGAAAAGCAAACTAAGCACTTTAGAGTTAAACATTACGATTTCAATTAACAGGTAACAACAACTTGAAGCACTACGAAATGGTGAAAATGAACAGCACCTTCTAGTTACCACCCCATCCAGAGAGGCCTGTTTATGTTGAAGTAGCAGGCAAGCATTTGTCAAACATCATCACAGTCTCAGTCCAAACGTGGCTCCAAGCCAAGAAAGGCAAAGATGAGGACAGAGAAGATGGCAAAGGATGAACCATGCTTTGAGAGTGCAGGTGAAGGGGGGGGCGGGGGGGGAAGTGTTTCAAGAGCTGTCATAGTCCTCTTCTCTAAAAACATTCCTCCTTTTTAAGTGATTCAGTGCAACTAGAATACATGTTATTTACCGCATTGCTTAGAAACTACCACATCAGCATATAAAAAGGCTGCATTCAGTCATGCCAAAGATTCCGCTATGGCAGTAAGCTTTTACCACAGGAGAGACCAGTAGATGATACTTAGTAAAGATCAGGAGACACTTGCAGAAGAATATATTTTTCCTATAGACCAACAGCAATTGAGTTCAATGCCTTCCCAAATCAAAGGTGTCCCTCCATTTAAATGGGCAGGGACACGGGATTCACCCACGGCAGAGACACCTGACCTGGGCAGTCACTGCCCTGGTTTCTTGCTTCCAGCCAGAAGACAACCTGGAAATCAGGAACACATGAAAATGCAAGTCTCAGACCAGAGGAGTCAGGAAGATCTTTCTGTAGCACGCCCAGATGAAAATAACTTGAGATGCAGACAAAGCAGCAGCAATTTCAATTCAGGAACACGCATATGAGAGGTGCTCTAGAAGCCTTACGATTAAGGCACTCAAAAGGGACCACTACTTGGTCTAGATGTTTTTCTACCTTCCTGTGCAAAGGAAGACTTTCCCTTACAGTGAGCAATGGAAGGTACCAGATCACAACAGTGTGGATACGAATGCCCAGACTGAGCTGACAAGCAGTGCCTTGGGCTTGGGCTCCTTGTCTGCTGTAGAGGGCAGAGTCGAACACACGGCGACCCTTCTGACTGCCTCATTCCAGGTCCCAGAGCTTCTCCAACAGCCCCTGGAAAGTCTGTAGAGCAACAAAACTGCAAGAATCAAAACCCGCAATAAGAAGAAGAATCCTTCCCTAATTTGTCCTGACAGCAAACTACCAATTCTCATGGTTTTGCTTTGAACTATTGTTGATTTGGGAAGCAGTGGAAAAGGAGAAGAAATTGCCATACAACTCCACCATGATAGGAAAGGACTGACTGTAATGAGAAGCCAATAAACCAAAGAGTTCCTTTCCACACAAACCTACTTCTTCAAAGCATAAAGTACAGATTTCCTAAGTGACATTTCTGTAACTTAGCATACTGATTTTGTTCATCACCTGTGGAACAGTAATAAAGATTCACAAATATTTCAAAAGCATGAAAACTTCCAAGTGCTGATTTAAATTATATCATGCATGTTTAACCATTACTCCCTGCCCAGTAAAGATATCAACTAACTTGCACTTACACATCTGATGCTTTGGGTGACCACATTTTTTTTCTTCTATAAACAAAACTCATTAGTCAGCCTATAATTATACCGATAGCCTCCAAATCACAGTAGCATTACATCACAGCTAACAAGTAAAATCCACATTTTGCCACGCAAAAACTTGGATATCAAATCAAGAAAGACTACTCCAGTTAAGCCTGATTCCATGGGACAGTTTTCACCAGTTATTAATTACATGTAACTGCACGACACACCTAAGTTACCCTTGCATTCCTCTTCATAACCTGGAGTACCATTTACATTCTATAGTTCTGTTCCAAAAGACTTTTTCCTGTCAATTAATTCGAGAACTACACATTTGTATAGTTTGATGATCTGTTTGTACAGAAAGATTTGAACACGCCTGCTTCTCCTTTCCCCATACCTGTGCATGCATTATTCCTTTCTTCATTCCTATCTACAAAAGATGGATAAACAGATAAAAATTAAACTTGCCACTTTATCTGCAAGACTCAGCAGCAGGAAGAACTAGCTAAGGCCGTACAACACAAGGAGGTTTCAGTGGATCTCCAGATTCTCAGGTGTCAAGGAAAACCATCAGTCTCAGACAAGTATTATGCCTGACTGGTGGGGGCGTATGTGTGTGAGACAAAATGTGAGAACTCTCTATTAATGCCAACAAGCTTCAATTAAAAAGAAGCATTGGATTTTATCACCACAGAAGATTAAAAAAAGACGAGTGAGCAGATCACTGCTACTGCTACCAACTTGGAGAACTGCAAAAAATCTACCATTTAAGCCAAGGGGTTGACTCACAAGGGTAACAAGATCATCAGAAGCCCTGTCACTTTTTTTTTTTTAAAACAAAAACAAAACCTTGAATATTATTTTATAAGATCTGTACATTTCAAAAGCAGAAATCAGGCAGGAGAAGCAATGAAAGCTAAATTTCCAAAAGGCCAAGAAGCCAAAAGACAAAGCGTAAAGATGGCAGATGATGAGAGGAAGAGAGATCTAGCCCAAGGGCATGGATTTATTCATCCTGCTTGGTCCTTCCTCCATTGGACTGCATCAAGAACCCATACAATGATCTTCTAAAACTGTCTCAGACATCCAGTACCCTCAATATGGGAAATACATGCATTTTAAATCTGATCAGCTATAGGGCAAAAGAAATATAACAACATTAACTGTTGGTGCTGGACTTCTTGACAGAGCTACCTTCTCGTTTTTGTTAAGTACCTGGTTATTACTATGTACAGGTGTTCTGAGTGTCCAAAATACCTGAGAATATCTGAAATACCTTTTTAGTGCAAAAACATGCCTGGTATAAATAAAGCTTGACCTCAACCCAACTAATTTAAAGTAAAATTTCACAACCTTATTACCTTCAGTTTGCAGTTACATTACAGAAGGTCTCCCATTTCCCTTTAGAAACAAAAAAAACCCCACCAACAACAAAAAAAAACCCCAAAACAAACAAAAAAAACCCCACACCAAACAAAAAAAAAAGACCCAAACCAAAGCGCCACAAACATTTATTAGGAGATCTACAAGTTAATCCTCCCTCCCCAGTATAATTTACGCTGCCATGTTTACAAGGAATAATGACAGTTAAAAACAGAACATGTCATGAAGCAGCCTCTGGTCTCTTCAGCAAAAAGAGGTTAACATACCATCATTTGTATGGACACTGAAGTAAGTACCCAGCTAACCAATGCAGTTCTAATACAAATGCCTCAGAAAGGAGTGATTTATTCCAAGTTAATCCCAAGACTCATGGAAGTTAAGGGGAAAAGGTCAAATACTTGCAGATAGAACATGGCAAACAAGCTTGGGGATTTGCCTTTTTTTTTAAATAAAGAAAACTAACATAGCTACAGCATGACTATGAAACATTGGATGCATCAGACTGCAGCATGCAAAGCACAAATGGGGTAGATGACAAACACAACTCTGCTGAAGAAACAAAAACCCTACTGCCACATGTTGATTTAAACATATTGGAAGAGATTTGCATAATAAACAGAACCACATGTATGAAGTTGATCAACTGGAGCCTTGTTTGCATTACTTTCTGACTTTGGAATTCAAGTGAACTCAACCTTCACATTTAACTACAGACTATACATATGAAAGGAATGACTTTTGTCAATAATTAATCACAGCTGTATGTCCTGTTCATTTAACTTCTGCATCAATGATCAAAGCTTCAAATATTCATGGTGTCAATCATTTATTTTTAAAACGTGCACCAAGAAGATAGTTTAAGTTACATTTTCTTCACCAATTTTACTTTCAACAACAATAGCCTTCATTTTTTTCTTTTTTTCTTTTTTTTTTTTTTTTTTTTTTAAATTTCCACCATTACATTTAGAGTTTCTCCGTTCTGCTTACACATCATTCACTGAAGCACAAACGACAATAAGGTCCTTGGCTATTTTAAAACCTCCAGCCAGAGGAACCTCCTCTCAGTTCTAGTATTCAGAATCAGGTGTACGTGTTATTTTGGTTCCTCGTTAACACAGCGCTGTGGTGAAATGCTGGGGACTCGGTGATCCGCATACTCCATGGCACAGCACAGCAGCAGGCTTCCAAGAAGGTCTGACTGTGTCAACACTCTGTATATAAAAGTCCTGCTTAGAATAACTTCTTAAATAGAAAAACAAATTTCCTTCTTCAAAACCAGTGACAGCCACTAAAAACTAAATAAATATTAGCAAAACGGTGTTATTGAGAGACAACAGGTTCAAGATCAATTAAACTATCCATGATTTAGAAGAGAGGAGGGAAGCCACATATGAAACCTTAGAAGTTTCGTAACAATTATTGAAATAACCACAGGAAAAGCCTGTCTTAGGTATTCAGCAGTCTGTTTCACCCCATACTTGAGTTTTAACGCTGGAGGCCCTCTGCTAACCTAAATGAACTCCATTTACCGCCACGGGCAACAGCAGCAAGGCAGCTAATCAGACCACAGAGTAAATACTTTTAACTGCGGCTGATTAGATTTACATCACCCTCACCATCCTCTGGGTCCCTCCTGCTTAAAAAATCCCCACTAGCCAACAAAGTCTGTTGATTAATACACTGGGAGAAGCTAAGCTGCTCCACCATGGCAGACCACAGCCCGCCGTCAGCAGTGCCAGCACAGGAGCCCCCCCTTCATTCCTTGTACTGCACCGGTCCTTGCTCCACTAACCTTGTTTTGTCCTTTATTGTCATCGAAGTATCTCGCCCTTGACTAGCAATTTAATCCAAAGCCTGAGAAGCTCACAGATTTCTTTTCGTTTTATTGAGATGAAAACCTAATGGCAAACCTGTCCAAAAGGAGGGATGAGCAAAGAGCAAGCAGACGTCTCTGCAGTGTGACATGAAAAGACTTAAATCTACCATGATTCTTGGAAAGCTTCTTAGTAAGAGCTTCCCTCAGGCTATCCCGAAGTCCCTTTGCTGTCCTTTTAAATGAGGAAAAGCTATTAAAAAAAAAGAAAAGCCAAGGGATTTCTCTAGAAACCCTCAGCAAAAGATACTTTTCTTTTTGATAAGAACAGGAGCCCACAACACAAGTGAAGTTCAAGTACCAATAAGTGCATCACACCCCTGATCCCCCCCCAATAATTTCTGCACTACAAGCAATATTTAGAGTTACTTCCTGCTTTGAAATAAAAACCCGGGAGCCACCAGGTACAAGAAAATATTCCCACAAGTTCCCACTTGTCCACAAAGATACAGATAAAACCACACATCTCTCTCCTGGAGCCATATCAAAGGAGCACTTTCAGAATGTATTTCCCAAAGCTTGTGTGCTAATTTTCTCAGCAACTTTTGGGTTGAGACCTGTGATACTAATAAAACATGCATTTTTCAGAGAAGGGGTAATCTCTCACCACTCTTCCTCTCCAACTCAGCTCCCGGCATTTCAAGTCAAAGCACCAACTCAATTGCAACATAGTAGAGCAGAAAAATATTCTGACATGCTTACTTTTAAGCTTTGCATAAAAATTATTTGGGAGAGTGTATCATATTCCAAGAGGCCCTTTTTATATATTATTTTCTCATTCATCTTATACTTGTTTTAAAAAAACCAGTCAGCTTTTGATATGGATCTTCTCTGCTTATACATTCAATTCTGTATACAGTTACAAACAATAACTACAATAACTTTTTAGAAAACCACCCATATTGGTATGAGGAACAGTTAGGGGTTTTTTCCTCCCTACTCACTCAGTTTGATAGAATTATAGATTATATGGCTTTCCCCTTATCCCACGTGGAAATTACTGCTGCAACTACATAACTCCAAACAGTCCCCTTTTTTCTGAGCTGCAGAAGTGTCACTTATTCTTCTTACACAGTTTAACCCAAAAGCAGAATTGGAGCGCGGCCCCGTCCCCTCCCAGCCCTCCTCTGCCTTGGCTGAGAACTCCATCCAGGCTCTGGTGAGAACGATGGGAAGTCACGTCCCATCACGCACGACACTGTATTTACACTTCGTTAATAGGATTAATACACACATTGCAGAAGAAGTCATGAAAATTGCCACATAGCAATTCAATTACAATCCCAAAACAAGAGGGATTTTTGTGAGCTGTCAGTTTAAAACACTCCCCTGTCCCTCCCAGTGTTATCAGAAAGGATACAATCCCAAGAGCTCTTACAGTTCCAGCATAAATGTTTGATATTGGTCAGATTTATCACTGGCAATACCCACTTGCTAATTATAAGACGGAAAACTGCTCTAAGCTCAGCTTCTTTAAGGCATCAGATAGCTCAGCTGAAACTCATTAGAGCCCCAGATACATTTGACATCTGAAAAACCATGCCCTGTTACTGAGAGCTATATTAAATAGATATTTAGGTCAAATCCAAAATCTATTTTCCAATAGCAACTGGCAGCTGCAACAGCGTTATCCTTTGCGCTGCCATGGAAACAAAAGAAGGACCTGTGATGGAAAGAGCTATATAACCTTAATAGTCAGCCTTTCCTAAAAAACACTGCTGGGCTTGGGGATTTGAGAGCACTTCTCTGCCACCATGGCACTTTGTTTTTCTCTTGAATTTTTAAATTGTTGAAAATGAAAAGTATTTTGTTGCTGCTAATATTCCCACTCCCCATCCTCCCCTATCTGTCTTGCATCTACAGCTATACTTAACCTCATTGAATACACAGCTTTCAGGTGATTTCTTTCGAAGACATTATCTCCTTAGCTCCCACAGCTCCCACAGCTGGAAAAAGTCCCATGCTTCCTACAGCAGGGCTGACATGATGTATAATGTTTCCAAGAATATTCCCCAAACCAGTTTCATGCTTGAAGTTTTACACCTAACACCAACAAAATATTTGTTTTGCCCTTAAATATAAAATAGCTCCAACCAAGAATAGTCATCTTAAACCCCCACCCCCCAAAAAAGAAAAAAACCCAAACCAAAACCAGAGAAGATATTTTTCCTTCTAAACAGCTTACAGCCTAAATAAATGACATAATCAACAAGAAAACCTTCACATTCCCTGTATTTTCACAGTGGGTCAGGTTCCAGAGCTAACACACAGGTAGTTTAGGAAAAATTAAAATTCCACGGATAAAATCAGTTTTCTCTTGAGGGAACTCTGCCATTGGAGAAGTGCACTTCCGAGAGGGATGTTCTGAGCAAGGACAATCGAGATTACAACTTAATTCCAATAAAGTGCACATTCCTCAACACTAAGCAGCAGCCCTTGGAGAAATGTGACACTGAAAATTGCTGGTCCCAACTGGCCCCTTTTACAAGAGGACGATGATGACCACAAGAAGAAGTTGCAAGAAATATAAAAAGCAGACAAACAGAAACCAAAAGGATCGCTGTAGTAAAGGTGTTCCCTGCCCCAGTAAAACTGGCAAAGTAAATCATCACTTTGAAACTAAGGATATCATAACAGTGCCTTTTTTTTTTTTTTTTTTTTTTAAAATGAAACATACTACCTAAGCATAATAGAAAACCAACCCCTGACAAAGTGGATTCATACAAACCAGCTAACCTCCACCGCACTGGCTGTCCCATTCCGGCTCTTCTTTTCCCAAGCACGTGCACTGGGCAAACCCAAAGATACTGCTGCTCTCGCATTCAGCCGAGGAGGGGAATAAAACACATCCTTGCTTAAATTGTTTCCACAGTTATGTCAGCTAGAGCAATTGTATCAAATACACATGGCTAAAATCTACTATGTTGCTTCATATCCTTGCAGCAGAAGCACCAGAAAGCAGCACTGCTCATGTACTAGGGCTGTCCTGATGCCTCAAACTATGTCTGTGCCCTGTGATGAAATAGTATCTTTCTTTTCAGGCAATACACAGTATTTCTGTAAGCACCAAAGCCTCAGAGAATGCAGCTAAACAAGTAACCATAGTAGCACTGGACTCCAGGAAGAAAAAGAAGCCACTGGAGATGAAATGTTTGGTAAATGCCTTATTCTGTTGGGTCTCACTAGAAAGCAGGTCAGCATCAAAGGTGAGGTCTGTTTTACACCGTCTCCTGTCTCAAGGGAAGGATAGAGCCAGCACAGGAAAGATTACCCCAAATGTAACTAAGTGAAAACCTGGCGGTAAGATTTTGAGCTGTAACAAGCCATGCTCGAGACATCAAGGGAGAGATGTGCTGCTTAAAAACTGCTGAATCTCAGTGGTGAAAATACAGGACTAAACTAAACCCACATCCAAGCAACAATGTCCGAAGTTCCCAAAACAAGACACCACAAAAATCATAGCCTATGTTGGCTTTCCTGACTCCAGGCACAAACAAGGAATTGTCCTTTCTTATTCAAACGTGAATATTAATGAGAAACCTTCCTACAATGCATCAAAGATGAAGAGGAACACCTTATGCAGTTGGTGAAGAATAAAAGAAGAATAAAAGTCAAAATACAAATTAAAAAAAGATGAAGTGGGGGAAACAAGAGCAGCAGTCTAAATTAATATAGAAAAAGATTCTTCCTTCTAGCTTGCCAAATAAAACGTCACAACAGAGATGCGAAAAAGATAATTGAGACTCATTACTTGGCAGGCCGAGATGACTTTTAGCTTTTCATGTAAGAATGGCTGTAACTCAAAAACAAAGAAAAAAATAAACAAGAAGGTCTTGGTGGCTAGTTGGTAGAAGAGCAAATAGTTATTTTATAGGTAAAACAGCAACAGTACTCAATGAAAACCAAGCATGCAGTGACTAAGTCTGGATTTCCACTACTGGGATGCCACAGAAGAGATTATACTGGGGCAATATCTGAGCATCACCAAAACCTAAGCAGTAGAATGTGAAGTAAATAGCAATAAATGAGCAAAACCACAGTGGCCTTGGAAAAAAAAAAAAAAAAAAAGGCACAGGAGGAAGGAGATAAAGGGTATCAAGTCATGCTTAAGAAAACAGTGACAATAGCAGCAAACACCAAAACCCAGACTAATAACCCATCAGCCTTCCTACCCTGGCACAGGTCAGCAGCAGACAAGAACGGACAAGATGGTATCACACACCTTGTCCCTGCTCTCCACCAACTTAGCTCAACATGCAATTCAGCTACAAGTAGCCTCTTTATATAAATACAGGCCTTCACGTATTTTATCCATCAGCAAATAGCTGTGCAACTCTAAGGACTGACACTCCCAAGGTCCTACAGGGACTCACAGCTCAATTATCCTTTGGATTACAACAAAAGAAAAATTTATTGGGATGGTTTTAAATCTGCTTCTTACTAGTTTCACAAGACACTTCTTCATTCTTGTGTAAGAAGGGATAATCAAGACCAATTCCATCTTTACCCCCCTTCTCTCCCACGATGCCCCTTGCCTTCCCCTTCCCAGGCTGCACCATGCTGCTTAGCTGGATTGGCTCTTGCCTGGAACAAACTTACTGCCTTTCTAATGCACCTTTTTGTTCTCCTGTAGGTATTTCCAGATGCAAGGACCACAATCATCGCTCCCCCCCTACCCCCCCACAAAGCCTCCAGAGATAGGCACGCTACACCCTTTTAATGGAGGCATGACAACGTGCTCTGTTTTCTGTTCTTAGCATGCTTTGCTTTGAGCCCTGCAGAGCACTTCATTCGCAATTTCCACAAAGCTCTTGCAGATGCCAGGATCTCTGCTGAGACTTACAGCTCATTCAGAGCTGCAGCACATTAATTTGGACTGCCCTCTCCCCATATGACTCTTTGCACCCATTTGCATGAAGTTTCATCTGCCAGTACGCCAATCGCTAACCATCGCAAGCTTTCTCTGCAACCCTGCACAACTAGTTCCTGGTTTTTTACTACCCTGAAGAAACACCAAGTTGTCACCCTATTCCATCCCCTTTCCCAGGGCACTTATCAGTATTTTAACTAGAAGAGGCTGCAGCACAGATTCCTCCAAGACTTGCTGCTGGGTTTTTTCAAAGGGAAAAATGAACTATTTATTCCTACACATTATTGCCTGCTTTTTAAAAAGCTGTATATACAAGAGGACCCTCCCTCTTATCTGATGTAGCTAAGCTCAGGTCTCTAGCGAGAGCAATTCCTTCAGTCATCAAAATAAACAGATTTCCCTTGCCCTCCCCTAAAGAACTCCAGTAAACGTGAGGCATGATTTCCCTCATAAAAGCCAAGTCCGCCCTTCCCCAATACATCATTTATCCATCCATCTATAGGGCTTATTCTCAGTTTCTCAGCTTGGTAGTTGCATGCTGTAAGCATGATTACTGTAGACCGAGGCAAGCTCTGCCCCCCCGTCACACCCATGCAGCCACGATGAAGTCAATATGGTTAAATGGGTGTGATCCAGTAACTCAGCCTGCAAACCGACACTCTTCTACACGCCTGGTTATCAACCACCCTTCCCTCTCAAGTAACCTGCAAGCAAGTGGTGCTAGACAAGAGACCGTAAAGTGAGCGATGGTGCAATGGAGGATGCTATATTCTTCTGTGGGGTATCAACGCTGCCCTGTACCATCTGGTGCAGTCACAGCATGCGGATGCAAAAATATGCAGTATCAAAGTTCGATTGCTTACAATTTGACTTATGGCCCAACTTCCTTGCTTGTCAATCAAAACCTGTGCTCTTGGCATCATGTGATCATTGATTTAAGTTTCAGTCCTTTAAACTGCAGGTACAGAAAATGGGTCCAGCATGTCTGTACAGAAGTACATCTAGAAAAACATTTCCCCTCTCCACAAGGGAAATTATGACTTGTTTATGCAACACATTTCTGAAAACATTTTTTAGAACTCGAGTCATGTCTCCAAGATTGCTATGCTGGTTGTCAAAACAGAGCCTTTTTTCCCTGACTATACCATATGTAATACTAAGTCCACTTTCCCTAACTTGATATCATCCATGCAAGATTTGGAGATGATTAGTGGAAAATATACAAATAAGACACTGTTCTCCAGAGAACAGCACAGCAGGGATAATCTGATGGTTTTTATATTTATTAGCCTGATGCACATCTAACTTGTTTAAACAAGGGTTTTGTCAAATGTCAAAAAAAAAAAGTTAATGCAATCCAAGGCATGCTCTCAAAGGGAATTAATGCTGAGCTGGAACCAATGCGAAAGCCTTAGTTACAGCAACAAGGAAACAGTGAAAAGGGGCCCCTTTTGATTTCAAATGCAAATAGAGCCGCTAAAATAGAAAAGTTTATCCCCTAATAGCTGAGACAGAGAACCTAGAGCAGGAAATTGGGGTGGGGGTAGGTATTGGAGACACTCGGTTTGTGTCTGTTTGGCAGACTGTCTCCCTAACCTCCCGGGACAAGGAGAGGGCCTCCCTCAAAGGCCACCCAGGGACAAGACGGGTACCCTGGATGCTCTCATGTACCCTCTGTCTCCTTCCCTACGACCGCACAGGGACACAGCTTCAACAGCACACGTCAGCAGTGCAGATACTCACCTCAGGTGCTCCTTCAGGTGCCTAATTAGTTTGTATTTTCCTGTAATAAGGATAACATCCACTTATTCAATTTCATTGCCATTTTGCCTAAAAGACATTACACCACCATGGAACCATCAAAGCATCACTAAAAAACTGTCTCTTAACACACTGAAACTGAGCAAGAGACAGGGTCCTGAAGCAGAGAGCAAGCGAAGAGGGAAGGACTCAGGGCTGCCATTATCTTTTGCCTTAAAACTGTTTGCAATATAACTGTTAAAAAAGGTAGTATGTGACTAAACACTCCATTGGAAAAGTGGCTTCCTTCCCCAGCTTCCTATTTAAAAAGCACCTGCTATTACAAGGCACTTCAGAAGACAGCAGACCTATAGAAGTAGGAATTATTTATTTTGGAAATTCAAAACATTTGTCAGATGAACTTTAGACTCAGTGACTAACTACAACACAAAGCCTCTTTCAACTTCCACTCGCAGATAAAACTGCAAGTTTGTAGGGAGCTGAAGGCAAGCAAACCAATCACTGTGATCCCGAGATCTCCAACCACCTGCTACCACTCCTTTGCCTTCTCCTCCCAGGCAGCCTGTCCCACCTCACCCTTGGCTCTGGAGCAGCAGCAAGAGGGTTGAGCAAAAAGGATACCGCAAACCACGTTCAATCTCATGTTAAAATTCAACTTCTTTCAAACTTCAACAGTTACCGCCAAGTTTGAAAGGTCTGACATGTCACATCAAATCCGCGAGGGGAGAAGGAGAGAATGATTATCACCATTACCGCGTCGATTATCACCATGGCACGAGCCACACTCACAACCCATCTTCCCACATTACGTGAAGAATTAGTGCAATACCTCGAATCGCTGGGACCCAAATCAAGGCAGAACCAGCCATGACATTTCATTGGAAGCAAAAAAATCCAGGCTATACACAAATATCAATTTACTAACACTTCTCCATTTGCCATTTATAAAGCTGAATTTTTGGCTTTGCTAAAACTGGTAATACTACATTTTTCAAAAACATTCACCCAGGAATAAAACTGTTCTCCGTCTTCGCAAAAATCTTGCCCTCTGGCTATATTCTCATTTGTGTTTCCTGGGTGAAGCCAAGAAACTCAAGCATGTTTTCAGAGCTTCATCGGGTTCCCATCACCTCAGGCACGTACTTTAAACTCAAATGATTGTACTGGAAATGATATCTTTAAAGAAGCCCATGCAGAGTTCAGGAATCAGAAAACAACTTAGCTACACCTAAGCACCTTCTTACTTAAAAACCTGTTTTAAGACTTTTTGTACCCACCATTTTTACAACATGCAAGTGAGCCCTATTAAAAGGAGAATTGGGAAAAAGAATCGATTTTTGTATAAGTCCTCTCGCTGCATCTTCCTGCTGATCTGGCTTGACCTCTGGCACATTCTAGCAAACCACGCTGTAAGCTGACTCCTTACTAAACCGCTGCATCCCAACACTTAAGAAATAACTCTCTCTTCATATTCTGTTCCCTATTAATGCCATAACCTCCTACTGCCTTTTCAAAAGCTGAGAAAAGAAAGCTGGAGGCCAGTTGGTCCCATTGTGCCGTTCATTCTTCTTCACCTTTGTACCACTCCCTAAGGTAAACTCAACCACACTGGCGACTGAAAGTCATTATGAGGTTTTTTTTTTTGTTGTTTTTTTTTTTTTTTTTTTTTTTTACACACACACGTTTGGAGAAAAATGAAAGTCAGAAACACATAAAGATCTAAAACATACTTCAAAGCTAACAAGAAGGGTGTCAGCCTCTACTCTAGAAACAACACTAGCACATGCTCTTAAGAAAATAATTAACACAATCAAGCACAGCCTTAAACCCGTAATAAAATGCAGTCATTTGGAAGCAGTACAGTGGAAAAAGAGAAAGCAAACAGCTACACCGTCTATGTATCTTAACAAAACCACCCCAAAAGCAGCAGCAGAACACACTACACTAAACGCAAGCTTCCAGCATCTTGAGAATCAGAGGGACCAGCTCCAGCCCCTGCACAAAGCTGTTCTGTGGGAGCCTTGCGATGGCTGCAGTGCTACCTCATGCGCTGCTGCTGCAGCCAGACGCCAGAGCAAGTTTCATCATCAGGGCGCGAGAATGGCAATTTCTCCACTTTTTCCATTTGGGGACGTCCCCTCTGATTCTCCAGAAGCCAGCTGTGCTACGGAAATCCTCTGGCCTCTTCACATCACCCTCTGCTAAGATGGGAGCACTGCAACCAGTACCAGGAGAGCGCAAACCAAAGGACAACACATGTCAGCCAGCCAGATCTCATATTTTGACAACCCTGTTTTCAGGGACAGCAATGGACTGGGTTCCGCATATTTACCTGATCGAAGCGTGCTGATTTTTTGCTGTTAAAACAAATTTGACTAATTCTGTTCAACCTTCTATGGTGCTACCAAAAGCCAAACCTGCATGAAGAAGGAGGAACTCAAACCATCTTTGGGTTAGCACATCAGGTCAGCTACTGGTGTAGATCAAAACAGTTTTTGGCTCCTCCTCCCCATCTAAATGGATTTATTTTTTCCCAGGCAAAGGCAGACACCAGGACAAGCACAGTGCACGCAGCAGCTGCTGCCAACAGCTGTAGCAGGCCCCGTCATAGCTACAGGATTTTATTTTTTTTAAGCTACAGTGCATAAGAGTTCACATCCCAAATTGAAAACAAAGCAAACCCCAAAATAAACTTCACTGTCTTACTAATTAAAGGGATTTGTTCCTTCAGGAAGGCTGACATAAACCACTGCTGTGGGGTCAAGAATATTTTTAGCGCTCAGTCCTTCCAACATCTTTACTGAGACTGTGCAAGCAAGCCAGAGCCTGACTATCCATGTAGCATCATTAAAAGCTCTGTCTAGGAAGTGGGTTTTTCATATAACTCTATTGGAAATGCCACAGGACAAACTAAATCTCAACAACACAGGAATTTCTTCATCAGCACCCAGGTTTTCATCCCTTGTACAGCAGCCAGTAAGCGTTTGTGGTTGTCTTCAACTTGTCCCACCATGCTGGGTTGGGCACAGACAAACTATGTGATGAGAAACTTAACAAGTACAACTGGATATTACTGATAATCTAAGTAAGTTTTTTGCCTAATATTTTTTCAGCTGGAGACTTAGTGCTCTGACAGTAAGTGTGCACTGCAGTGCCTGCCACACAGCAGTAGCAGGACACGTCTGAAATACAATTTATGCAAACTCCAGCTTTCTCCCACTACAGCCTGTGTACCACACAGCCTATCGCAAGAGCAGTAGTTTTTCCTGTCATTTATAACTGAAATATTCTAGCAGAATTCAACTCAAATGGTAGTAGATATTCCTGGGGTTTTTTTAAGAAATCTGACACGGTATTCAAAACACAGTTTTTAATTGCCGTTGCTGACCTTTCCACTTACTTCACAGAAGTGAGGTTTTTGTTGCCATCCTGCAGATTACATTGTGAATTAAAGATAATATTTAGAAGACAACAAAAGCCTGATCTCAACAGTGACAGGTATAGGGAGAAAGGAAGGGGGTTTGAAACAGAAGCAAAATTGGGTATTTCCGAGTTAACTGTCTTCATTTTGCTCTAGAAAATTGTGTTCCCAATGCTATGGAGCGTGAAACTTTGTTGCAACCCAACACCCTACTGAAGGCTCAAAGGCATTCCCACCAACAAGCAACTGGACTTAGAATCATAGTAGAATCATTTAGGTTGGAAAAGACCTTTAAGATCATCAGGTCCAACCGTTAACCTAACACTGACATCCCACCACTAAACCATGTCCCTAAGCACCTCGTCTGCCTGTCTTTTAAATACCTCCAGGGATGGGGACTTAACCACTTTCCTGGGCAGCCCATTCCAGACCCTGACAACCCTTTCTGTGAAAAAATTTTTCCTGATGTCTAACCTAAACCTGCCCTGGCGCAACGTGAGGCCGTTTCCCCTCGTCCTATCACCCATTACCTGGGAGAAGAGGCTTCAAGGAACCCAGGCTGCTTTATAAAGTAGTTTTCTTCCACAGGGCTAAAGACACAACTCCAAGCTGATCTGTGACACGGGGTTTTTTCAGCCTGCATTCAGTGTGCTTTTAAAGCTTCCAATATTTAAATAACCAAGAAAAAAAAAAAACAACCAAACAAAAACACCAGCCCAATTTCTAATCCAGAGCACAGACAACACTTGAGGATGAGAGCAACAGCTACCTCAGGCAGGGCAACGCAGCAGCACTCCGTGCCGTGCTCTGCCACTGCCATCTCGGAGATCTGCTCTTCCAAGAAGGCAACAAGTTTCCACTCGAAACTTGGTCCCAAATGATTCTTGTAAGGTTGTTCCAACCACATCCCAGATTTCCTTCTCAAGAGCTCAGGTCACCTCACCCCAAGATTAGTAAAACAGCATCAAGTTGTACCTCATGGAGAACAGAGCTGGAAAAGCAACACACTTCCTGCTCGGTATATTCTGTTTAGTGAAACCCAAAGCTAGTTTAATCTAGAAGTCTTCAAATCAAGCAGATACGCTTATAATCCATACAAGCAGGAGAATAATGAGACAGTCTCCCATTGTAACTCTAAAAATGAGATACTCCCGGTACTGAAATCTCTCCATACCACACATTTGTAATGTTCTACCATGTTTATGGATAAATAAAACATTTTATACCCTAAATACCAACCAGAGCCAGACAAGAAAACCCAACTCATTTTATAATAGGTGGTTTGGGTAAATCACAACATCTGAAAGACAAGTCTCCAGACCATTTAATATAAGACAGAGGCAACTCAGTGTGTATCAGCTGGCTCCAATTAACACTTTACCTTTATCACTTGCAAAAGTATTTCCTTATGGGCCAAGAACCACCCATCACTTACGCCTCTGCTGAGTCACGGAAATATTAATCAGCCTTTAAAAGGCGGTGTTCCACCACATCATGCAAATTACTGCCAGCTCATGGAGAAAGGGAGATCAAGAACAAAACCATGTAAAAAAAGCAGTTCTGCTGCTTAACATTAATGATTTAACAAGACATATCTAGGTTTATAACAGAATATTCACTATAAAATAAAATCAGCATGAACAGTTCTAGGAGCTTGTACTTATTTATATTAAAACACAGCCCTTCCAGATAGTAAAATATGCAGTCAAAATGGCAAAAGAATATGATTTTCAGATAATCCATATTGTCCACCTCATTTTTCTCTTATTCAGACAGTAAGATGAATATCTCAGGGCAATTTGCTCACCTTATCTGCCTCAGTGCCAGCCTCCAGTACAAGTGTGTAATATTTACATATTACATTTTTAAAAATACATTAATATTTACATTTGCACTTGGGACTGGCCAGCTCACTGGGCTGCAGGTTATCAGGAAACCTAATGGAATAGGAATATCAAATCATGCTGCCTTTTCCTCTGGTAGCAGCTGTTTATAAGGCTAGAAAAAGGAAAAAATGCACATAGCAATTTTATGCAGGATCATCTTGCCAGGCTACATTACAAAATTAAATGCTGAATATGAGCCTACTGTTTTTATAAAAGAACCGGACAGCAGACATTTACAAACTTGAAATGCTACCTTCCTCTCGGGCCACATTGCCCTCCTCCATCACGCCCTCGCATCACCACTGCCTCAGAGACAGCTGCAGCGGATGCCTCCAGGCCCCATAAATGCTGCCTCCGTGCTGGCCAGATGCTTCTCATAAGATAATTTTAATTAAACCTGCTCATCGTTACAGCTGACATACATGTTCAGCATGCCCCTATACACAATGTATGCACACCAGTAATTGTTTGCACCCCAGTTTATAAATAGCACACAAGGTGTATATACACAGTCAGACATGTTTGTCACCTGTAACAGTCTAAAGTGATTATCATCATTGGGAATTACGCAGAGGCTACTTTAGGGAAGGGGGAAAAAAAAAGAATCACTTTTAAACTATGTTACCTATTAAATGGCTTTGGGCATCATAATACAGAAGAAGAAAGAATAAAATTATCTAGCAAAGGGATTAACAACGCACAGCCAGCATTGCAGTAGAAATCAGCATAATCTGAAAAATCGCACACGACAAGCTGCCTTTCACGTGAGTTTCTTTGGAAAGCTCACGTATTACCTGCAGAAGCTAAACCAGCAAACTCAACACTGTCCAGCTGACAAATGTCTTGGGGGGATGTCTGACCACATGATTTTATATTCATCTCAATATACATGCATTCGTGCCAATCAGTAGCACCTGTGACTACTGAATTGATTCACTCAATCCACATTTAAATAATTCAAGTAGTTACAACTTTTTCCCCATCTAAAAAAAAAAAACAAACCAAAAAACCCAAACCAACAAAAAACAAAACCACAGCAGGCAGTCACAGAGGGCTCTCAAAGAATTACTGAATGAAGAAGTCTCTGTCCAGACAAGTCTTTATGAAAGAAAAGTCTGGAATAAATGCAATGAATAAAAAACCCACTATGGCTGAAAATTCTGCCTCTGCAGTAAACATCTACTCAAAATCACGTCTAACACCTCAAGAACTGAAAATCCCTGATTACTCTAGAAGTACTGTACCATTTCACCTTAAAGTATCTATTACCCACCTGTTCACAAAGTTTTGATTCAAGTAATCGCAAATGTTACCATCTATATGGATAACCTGTTTCACAAAGCCTGTCCCTCCATCCTTCCTAAGTATTCATCATCTGCTGTGCTGATTCACACCAGCAACAAAGCTTACTTTCCTGCAACAATTCCTTACTAGAAAACTTATCTGAGCATGCTAAGGGCCAAGAACTTTAAATACAAAATCGCTCTTCTTTCCTGTTGTCTTTCAGCCTTCATCACCACCTGCTGCCCATTAGCCCAAAACCTGCTTCACTGAGGAAGGGGAGCTGAAGTTCTAAGTCTTTTTATTATTTAAAAAAGGACACACACACACCTCCCCCGCACCAGCTTGTATTTAATCTAAAATGCTATTGCAAAAGGGAGAAGCAAAAGTACCACCACACTAGCGCACTTGTCACACCAGATGGACACCACCTGCAAAATTCATTGACCTGTCTCCCCAAAGTACAAAATACTGTAGAAGTCTCACTACTCATGAAGCTAAGAGAAATACGAGTGGAAGTTATCACAAAGTAAAATGAGGGGGAAAAAAAAACAACAACAAAACAATGTAAAAAGACCGATTCTGCTGCTTATCCAACCAGACAACTATCTTGCCAACCATCTTCCTCATCCCAAAGGATGTTACAAGAAAAATTTACCTCCACAATGTCCAGGGAGCTGGACAGCTGCAGCCCAAGAGCAGTAAATACAACCAAGGTAGAGAGCATTTTCATCTAGAGAAAAAGCAAGCTTATGAAAGTTGAAAAGCAAACTGACACAGAAAAATAGTCCATATGCAGAGTCATACACCTTATCTTTCATGTGAAATAGAAAGGTCACCATAATACTTACTGATCATTTAAAAAAAAAAATTATGCTCAGCAATTTCAAAAGGAACTATTGCAAATCACATTTTAAAAAAATAGAAAGCTGACATCACACAATTAAAATTGGAGGGAAAAAAATTCAAGTATTACTCAAATGAGGAATTACATCATCTTCTGCAGAAGCAAAATAATAAAACAATCTAAATTTCCAATACATTGATGTAGACATTGTATTTGAATGTCAGCATCTTAGCCTGCTAACACAGTACAGACATACAGTAAACATTATTTTAAGCACTGAAGTTAACATGAAAACATTTGCCAACTATATCCATAGAAAGTCAGTCATCTATTCCAAAATATGAAGAAGACATCTACCACCGTTACAGACAAACATTATTATTATATTAAACATGCCATAACACTGCAGTAAACTCTGAATACCCATGCCAAAAATCACAGGGAGATTGAGCACCTCAAGCTATGTTAAAGGAGACTATCAAAAGAGCAATAACTAAACCTGAGCCGAGCCTCCAAACCACAGAAATCCCCCAACCCCCCCCCCAAACAGAAAATCAACAATAAAGGAGAAATATGATGCCATTCTTTCAAGGCTCCTTCAGCACAGGATGTTTTCTCCTTGCAGCAGTTCGAAGGCTGTTGAAGTTCTTTTCAGTAATTTCCAAATTATTTCCAGAAGTGATTTATGACATGCCCAGGGACAAAAGCTACAAACAGCACAAGAGTCTAGTGAAAACTTGAACTTTGCATTTCATTTTTCATGCATGCTGTCCTAACAGCAGGACTAGAACATGCTGAATGCATCTGTACAACTCCAAGTCAGATGCCCAAGATGCCAACGAGAATACCCCAAACTGGGCTGCCAACCTCCTGCAGGTTCAGAAACCACAGTTCAGCAGAATTACAGTGCAACGGCCGCAGTTCTTAAAGAATATCCTATACTTAAATCTCTCACTTTAAATGAAGTTAAACAGCCTTAGTTTCTAGCTCAAAAATCTGCCATAGAAATCAAATGACACACTCGCTCCTGGAAGATTCAAGTGACCAGAAACTCAAAGACTTCAAAGGCTGTGCTGTAATTCAAACTGCATTTACAAGAATTATCTCTACTTCATGTAGTAGTTTGAGTGTCCCAGAGACACTCCTCAACTGTTCCCAACATCTCTGATAGAAGCATTTAAAAAACAAGAAAAAACAACACACAAAATACCACAGCAAAACAAAAACCCCTCACAACCACCTTGAGGCTCAAGGTTTTAAGCTCAAGTCATCTGCTGGAGAAAACAAGACATCAAAATGAAAAAAATGAGGACGCTAAAAGACTGCTTACTTTTAACACCTGTGAATCTTCAGCTAATTTTACTGGTTCTGCAATCATACATCCCTAGGTACGGCCTGTTGGGTGCATATGCTACTATGCAAATACGAAGAAGAAATGAAGATGGTAAAACTGACTTTAAGTGATTTCATGATCCAGAGTTGAACACAAGCGCTTTTATAATGCAAAACTTCCTGCCTCCCAAGCCTAGAAACAGAGCGCACAGGAATGGAGAGAAACAGCGTGCACCGACTTCACAACCCTATCACAGAGCTCACTAGCCTAGATACAATGGTAAGGTTATTAAACATGCACAGGAATGTGGCTGAAATAAAGACATTGCAACCAGACCTGTAATTTTTTAATATATTATTATTATATATGTATTAATATATTATAGAAAAATTAGTGTGTAAAATATATTATATGTAAATAACTTGCACATAACATCCCCCCAAAATGCTAAGCTATGGAAAAATGGAATTTGAAAAAAAAAAAATAAATATCCCACACCTCCCCTGGGATTGGCAAAAAAGGATACAAGAGCTGACAGAGAAGCTAAAATCTAGTGGTCTGAGCACAAGTATAGCTTTGGTATACCAGGGAAGCCCTCTTACATGAAGCTCCTTGAGCTCTTCCGCGCCACTCATAGCTTGTTAGGCAAGCATTTATTAGAGGCAGTCCTGTGAACGACTGAAAGAATATACAAAATTCCATTTTTACTAACAACAGGAAAAAAACATCTATTTTATGGTTCTGCTGTGATTTCTGTTCCTTTTTTACTGCACAGTTCTGCAAGAAGCACTTCCAGCATCCTCCCCCGAGGACTAATGGTGTTGGCAGAGCCGTTTGTCACACTGGCACAACTGCTGGAGGACAAGGGATGGCACATCTAAACAGAAAAGGCCAGCAGTGTTTGCGATGACTGCAGTGACACATTCCTAGGATTATTTTGCAAGAAAGGAACTCAGATTGGGTCCAAAAAGAAATGGAATTTTTACTTTGAGCTGGAACCACATAATCCTGCTGTAATTGAGGGAGTGCACTACACAAAAACAGCGTCACTGGGATTTTTATATACTGTATGTTTTTGCAAAACTCACTCAAGTTTCGCCAGGTAACAGAGCTCTCTTGCAGACTGCGTAAATTCCTCTTTTTTCCCCCCAAGTGCCTCAGTGGCAGCTGTGTGAGTGGGCTGGCGAAGGAGCCAGTATACAGATGTGAGTGCGGATAGGGCTGGAAAAACAATACAGAGTAAGAGACAGTCCTACACGCACACGCTTCAGAAACCATCAGCAACACATTTGCAGCACAACTGTGCAAGCAGGCGAGCATTCTGGGACAGGGTACTGACTTTGAAGAAAACTAGAACCCAAGGAAGACAGTTTTAAAATCTTGTGGAAGTAGGATGACACCCATTTTTGTAAGTCAGTAGAATGTAGTCACCAGCTCCATCACCCGCTACTGAACACTGTCAAGCCCCCAACGTTGAACTGTTTTAATCAGAAGTACTTTCACACAAAATAGGTATTGTGTCTCCTTCATTTTTTATCCACACTATATATGGGCAACATTACTTTGACTATAGTTGAAGTCTCAAACTGGGGGCCCTAAAAATACAAACTAGCATGCATGCTTGGATCACGCTTGATTTCTTCTTTATTTGGGGATGGAAAGGGATTTGTTATCAGTCAATTCCTTACATACTTTGCGAGGGTAGAGGTTAAGGCAAGCTGTGACAGGAACGTACTCCATCAGTATGAAGAGGAGCCTCGTCCCAACACCTCTTCTTACAGGAAAGGAGGGATATAGGGGGTTATTGCAGAAAATCTTGATGCACATTGCCTACGCTTCTGCCAAAGTAACTTCCAGGACTGACTAAGAACAACTTCCTTCAGTATGCTTGTTTCTCTTCTACATCACCTGAATAAAAGAATTCCATAGGTGAAAGTCCACAATGTGCCCACACGCACATTAAGGACCTACAAGGATTTTATCATTAACTTTGAAAGATACGGTGTGCTTATATTAAAAACTAACACGTATGACTGGAAGTACATAACCCAGAAGCACACCTGAACCTTCATTTTGATGGGGAAAGGCATGTATAATCATAGGAGGGAGTTAACATAGTATCGCTTGACAGTTACCTAGAGCAATACTGTAATTAACACAGCAACTAAATCCCACTTCCCGCTGGAGCCTCTTATTCTAAATGCAGGTTCCTGCTTCCCCTACCAAACTAATTCCAGAAAAGTCCTACTTCCCAGATGCTCCTATGTACCACCTGGAGCCCTCAGGACAGCAAGTAACAATCATATTCATTCTGCAGGTGTTCCAGCAGTTGTGTGAAGCACAGACAGACATTGGAAGACAGACAGTCATATCACCATATCAGCAGCATCATCATCTTCTTCCTGCCACTGACAGGGACAAATAGCCAAGTTAAGGAATTGGGCTGGGAATGAATTTCTGTAGCAAGGGAGCAGAAGAAAAGAGCTAATGAAAAGAGCCAATAGGCTTTCCAGTCTCCAGGTAAAAATTATCACCAGCTCCTCATTCCTCGCAGACCTTCAGACTTGATTCAGAACTAGGAAAGGGACAAAATCAAAAGCATTGGTATTTCGCTGCACCCAAATGAGGAACAGTTTCAAAACCATCAGATGAAAACTGCCCATAGATAACTGCCCTCTGGTAAAATCCATCCAACAGAAGTTTCTTTTCCTTAAACAAAGCATCTAGTACAGATAATACTGGTGCTGTTCTGGCTGAGACTTACGTGAAAGATTCTGGAAAAAATCCTAAGCGGTACTGGCATTCTGCTCATCTACCCAGGAGGACCTGGATGGGGAATGCTTCAAGTGCAAGAAGCAGCTATGCACATCAGAAAGCATCTACTTGAAAGACAACCATTTCTGGAAGACACACTACAGCTGAATGGCAAAACCAGACCTGTATTTTAACCCTCACTGCTCTTAGAAATAAGATGATTTGTTTCTGCTGGTAAGCTGCAAGAGCGAGTAGGGTATCTTGGTTTATAAACTGTTCTTAACGCAGACTGGGAGAAGTAATAAAAAGATCTCTTTATTGTAGTTTAGGCTCAGTTATACTCTTGGCTCCTCAAAGCCCTTCTCAGAAACTGCTTTAGCTAAAAAGCCACAGCAGGGCTCCGGCTCGCCTCTGCCACCTGGCCCCACTGCTCCCAGCCCAGGGCTGGGGTTGGGAGCGGGAATTCCAGGCACCTTCCTGGCAGACCCAGCCTTCAGAACCCCTAACACATGGTGCCAGCTGCACACCATGCCTGCCCGGCTTTGGTAGCAGTTCCTTCACTTTGTATTTGCAAACAATGTAAGAGGGAGACAAAATTCAGTGCCAAAGCTTAACCACTAAAGCGTAACTTGGCCGTCACGGCAGAAATACACAGAACTGAGGACAAGTGAACACTGCACAACCACCCTATGACAGAAAACAGCATGTCTATCCAGTACCTCTGATAGCTAAACCAGTTAAACTGAACCGACACGGCTTGTCAAGCTAGAAACTCTACAGCCTTACAGAATCGTTATACAACAGCCACCAATTTCCTTTTATCTTACAGGCACAGCTGAACTGAAAAACATTTTGGATTGCATGAAAGTAATTTTTTTATGATTTTTTTGTAATTTTTTGAGATTTTGAATTTGGGATTCTTTCAAAATGCTTACCAGAAATAGTTCTTCCATTATACCAGTTCTGTTCACTGGAGGAAGATGGCAGCTAGAGTAAAAACAAGTCTTAAGATGACTGCAATGTCCTGTGATCAGCCTCTACTTATCACTAAGTCTCCTCCCTGCTTCAGGTTAAAGATGGAGTCAGTTCAAAGGGCTGGAGGTCAATTGCATTAGCAGGTAATTCACTCGCACACAGGAATCAGAAGGCACAAGTAAGTCTCTGCTGCTCCAGAGCTTCCACAAACCCAAGGTGCCTGACTGGAGAGGTAAAGCAGGTGGCAATATTACAAGATGGTAATAACCTCAGGAACACTGAAGTCTGGACATAAAGCAAACCAACTACGTGACTTTGTTTTTGCACTCCCCACCTGTTATGTTCACAAGACCACAAGATAAGAAGGGGCAAGAAAAGGGCAAGACTCCCACAACCAAGTTCTCAATGCAGCTAAACATATTCACAGTATTTCCATACCTAGGGTACATACATAACAGTAATAATCAAGCCTGCTTACACATCTTTATATGCAGTCAAGGCGCCAAACAGATCTTGCTTATCTGATCTCAACCTACTCTTTTCATAGTCTATCAAACAACTTCGTAACAACCTTACCTTGAGTCACCCAGGAAGCTTTACAGATATCTCAACTGAAAATCAAGAATTTCTTCAGAGAACTCCACATCCCCTCCCAGAGGGCCCCATCCCCACCTAACCCTGAACCTGAAGTTCATCTCTTCATTCACAGCAACATTATTATCTCTAGAACCGTCACCTGCACCAAGTGCTGACTTTTCAGCTAACTTAAAAATATGTAAGAATTTCTTAGACATAAGACACACTCAGATTTTTTTAAGAGATTAAAACTGTTCCTTTTATCTTACATTATTTTACCCAGAATTTACAGAATTTACAGAATTGCTCATATTCAATGGCATTTAGCTAATGCCCAGGTTACCCCACGCCTTGAGAACTACAGGCCGTGCGTGCCATCAACAAGAAAGCCCCAAGGGTCAAGCACTGAAAAGAGCCAGCATTATCCTTGTTGAAAGACAGTTCCCACGTTGCACAGTTTTCTTGTATTAATACAGACCACATGAACAGCACTGAAAACTAACCACATCTCACATTTCCAAGCTTCTGCTTTCTCGTCAGTACCCAAAACGACAAGATACATTATTGATTTGCCTTCTGGAAGGTGGGTGTGAAAGGCAGAGGCCACCTTTGACAGCCACCTAGCACAGCTACACCTGAACAGAGACAGCACTCTCTGCAAACAGCGCTGTAAACATGCGCTGGAAGAGGCCATTCACTCCCATGGACTTTTAACTACTGCTTTCTAAATGTCTTTTTCAGAAAAAGCCCTTTAGTGCTGTCTCCTTCTTTTGACACCTGGGAAACATTCCTGCCATGCACAACTCTACATGGAAATGAAAACTTCTCTAGCACTGTGCCCCTCATCTTAATTCTTGAATATCACAAGCCTGCCCAATAACAATGCTGTAAATCTGAGGAACTTTGTTGCCAATAGGATGAAATAAAGAAATAGTACGTTCTCCTGAGGACAGAAATTAGCCTCCTCTTATTAAAACAAACTTTTCATAGAATCATAGAATGTTTTGGGTTGGAAGGGACCCCTAGAGGTCATCTAGTCCAACCCCCCTGCAGTGAGCAGGGACACCGCTAACTCGATCAGGTTGCTCAGAGCCCCATCCAACCTGGCCTTGAATGCTTCCAGGGATGGGGCCTCCACTACCTCTCTGGGCAACCTGTTCCAGTGTTTCACCACCCTCACTGTAAAGAATCTCTTCCTTATATCCAGTCTAAACCCACCTTGTTTTAGTTTAAAGCCATTACCCCTTGTCCTGTCACAGCAGGCCCTACTAAAAAGATTTTCCCCATCCTTCCTATAGGCCCCCTTTAAGTACTGAAGGGCCACAATCAGGTCTCCCCGCATCCTTCTCTTCTCCAAGCTCAACGACCCCAACTCTCTCAGCCTGTCCTCATAAGAGGACATAAGAGGGCTCATAAGAGGGCTCCAGCCCTTGGATCATTTTAGTAGCCCTCCTCTGGACTCGCTCCAACAGTTCTATGTCCTTCTTGTGCTGAGGGCTAAAGACCTGGACGTAGTACTCCAGGTGAGGTTTCATTTTCTCTTTTCATTGATAAATTTAACAGGCAAGGACATCTTTTGTACTAGGAAACTGGCAGTCAACATGCAAGGCATACTGAGGACATTGAATCAAGTACCCTTTATAATAATAATAAAAACTTTATGGATGTCACTTCTGTGAAGTAACCACATGAAGTAATAGTTTGAAAAAAATTTCACTTGAAAACACACTTGACTGAGCTACCTCAGCAGAAAAACTATGAATCAGCTTGATAGTTTCTTAAAGCATTGGTGTGAGTGCATGACACCATAGCACCAGGCTTGCTTCTCACTTGAAGAAATGACAAGAAACCATCAGCACTTTGCCTATAGCACAAAGCTACCATCAGAAGGTGGACAGGCATTACCCTGGCTAGCTATCATACGGGGGGGCGAGGGCGTTGGGGAGTGAAAAAAAACCACAACAGCAGAGCAGTTGCATTTTTCCAGACAAATGCAGTGGAACCAGGCAACACAAACACATTTCTAGCTACACTTTAGCTTGGAGATCAAAAGCAGGCAGACAGCAGCTTTCAAGTGGTTTTGACCCAGTATTTCAAATACCTCCAGAACTCCTCCTAAATAAGGCCTACCTTCATCTTCAGCAAGAGCAAGCCCCATTACGAAGCAGCAGCTGAGGCTCAGTTTTCAGAACATGCAGTAGTCACTTGCGGTTACAAAACCAACAGCCATCTCTGCATGACTTTTCGCAGATGGGAAACACAAAGATTAAGGACTAGCAAAGCCCTGGGAATAGCTCAAGGAAGGTTTACCTATGGAAGAAGACACGCTTATACTTCCACTCCCTCTATGTGGCACCACCGACGCCTGCTCACCACCCGTGTCATGGAGCATACCCCACGCACCTAGTGGGTCCCCTAACAATACACAGAATCATACCTGTTAGAAAATAAATGTAGTTGCTTAGTTGGGCTTCAAATTGGCCCTAATCAGAAGGTTAAAGCAGAATAATGCTTTCAACAGGGAAAGCGTTCACACAGAGATTTTCATTGTCCAGCATCTGGAGTCACAAAAGCCTGAAGCCAGCTCCAGAAACAGGCAGAACAACCTGCTGTCCCTTCACAGGAAAATTAAGGACAGACACAGATGGATTTGTCTCGCACCTGAGCATTGTCACTAGATAAGCCAACTTTGCTGCTTCTAGAAGCCAACTTTGCTGCTTCTAGCTATTTAGTGAAAACCACTACCTTCATCTTCAAGGAATGAAGATGGGAGTCAGTGTGTAAAATCATGGGATTAGTCGGAAGCAGTTACTTGTATGTATTTATTTTCTACCATTACAATACTTGGGGCAACAAGGAATAGAAAGGAGTAAACTAAGAAACAAACTTTAAGACAGGAATTATAACAAAATACTTTAATGGAGATACAGGACAGCCAAAGAGGAGAGGACAAGAGGATATACAGAGGGGAAGGGATACCACCTGCCATACTGCAGTGTGAGGAAGAGCAGCCTGAGTAAGGAAACCAACAATCTGCAGCTGAGGATGTGGCAAAACAGGTGATTTTCAACTCAAGTCAGGTTAGAAAAAAAATTAAGTTTCTCTCCAAGTCCTGAGCACAATCCCCTGAAAGTTGTGAAGAGCAACACACATTCAATTTTAACAGCTTTAATAATTAAAACTACAGAAAAGTTGAACCTTGTATCCTCCATGAGCACAAAATCAGATTTTTCCCTGCAGGACACAGAGATCGACAGAAAAGCTGTTGCCTTGCCAACATAAATATTTCTGTATCGCTGAACAGAGAAGCTTCTGAATTAGGATGTTGCATAAGGAACAGTTAGGTCAACATCCCAGTTTCCCAGGCAGTCTACCCCTGATACAAATGCCGCAACAGCCCTGGAAGAGCAGGAGATGTTTCAGGCGGTATGTCATCCTGACGCTCATCCCAAAGACGGCTTTAGGTTTTGGGAGCTACAGGGAGAACATCATCTCTGCTGGAATGCTCCATAATAGCAACACTAGGAGTGCTAAGGGCCAGCGATTTTCCAGGGTTCAGTCTAAAAGAAGAAGTGCCACTTAATAGCAAGGGTAAGCAGTAACTCATTCATTTCACATCAAGACAAAGATAAAATACCACGCTCTTAAGACCCAAATAACGTATGCACCCACAGAAAGCAGTGGAGAAACTAAGGAGTGAGTGCATCTTGATAGATGCATTACATATCCTTACAATCACAAATGCAACTGCGCTGAGTGGTTTAGCACCCACTTAGTTTTCCCTTACGCTAAAGACATAAGCACTGCCACTGAGTGACTGTTTGCATGGGAATAAGGCAAGAAAACCTGCACCAGTGTTACAGAATCCTCTTCTCAAAAACTACACATGTATATACACACAAAGTCCAACACAAGTAAACCAGTATTTTTAGGAATCCAGATTCTCTGTCAAACCAGCCAGACAAGCAGACTGACAAATATGTGCAAAATAATAGAGGTATTATAAATAACTTGGGAAGTGCCAGGAGTTGGCAGCAGTCAGCACAGTATTTGAGCACCCCTTCATATCTAAGTTGCAAAACATCAGCACCTAACGCTTCCAAGAAGGAAAGATCTGGTATGGGGCTCCATTCACCAAACAGAAGCGTAGCTCACAGGCATTCAAACCACACTGCATTTTGGGTGCTGTGAAGAACAAGAACCCTTTGGTAACATTAGGATCTTTCCAAGCAACTTCCAAGTTATTTCTTAAATAAGTACCTTCAAGGCTGAAATTAAATTCACCAAGCTCAAGAGTTGAGACACATCATCAATTCATCTAAAAATAAAGGTTGTTTGATGTAACTAGAACTGACACTGCTGAAGTTTTATATTTAATTTAATAGTTCTCTCTATAAGCTAGTAAAAATGAAGTTAGAAATAATGGGTCTCAGGTAATTCACAAATAACATCTCCCATACCAACTAGATATAACTTTTTATACCACCCAAGTGGAAGAGTTACAACCAGGGAACACAGATGTGCCTACCTCATAAATCACCGTTACTGTATCTGACATTATGGCCAGATCCCATGGTGGTTCCTCATAAAGACCTTTCTGTAATGTCTTAATACACTTGGAGATTTACTCTGTGTTATAACTTCAGACAACTGACCTTTACATCTTCGCCTGTGTAACCTCAAAGTAAGGATGCCAAAACATACGAAAACAAGCAATATCCATTAAGTTAAATGTTAATTTAAGTGAACCCACGCCACAAATATGCCTTCAAATCAGTCCGACCGAGATTTTTTAACTGTTACCAATGCAAAGACTGTTAACCAATGCAGAAACTAACCCTCATGACGATCACATTGCCCCGAGCCCCTGCCCGTTCCAAACCGATTACGGCTGTAACTGAAGACCGACAGCTGCAGCACGGGAAGCCAGGTCTCTCCGCCTTGCCTGCCTTCTCATCCCCGAAGAAAACCTCAATAAATAACAAGGCCCACCATTTAAGTTTTATTAATGTCTTCTGTGATGAGCAAAAAAAATTGTAGGGCACTACACCGCACCGTATGCTTATTATCTTGACAGTATTTGTCGCCTGTTTTGTTGTAAGAAAACATTTGGTACTATTTTGTCAATAAAGCAGAAGTATTTGTCAAACACTGTCATTACATACCAGTCTGAAACATCAAAATCATCAAACGCCCTATTTTAAACTTCCATCAAGATAATAGCTTTATGTTGGATGCTTTTCATGAACAGAATAGATGATAGTTTCCCGAGTTCAATATACTGACATTTCTTTTTCCTCACACATGAAAAAGCCCATTCTGTATTTTTTGGCAGAAACCGCCTTTCACTGTGTGTTTACTGCAGTTGCCTAGGGGAAATCCTAACACCAATTATCAAAAGCAACACTGTTACATTAATAGTCTGCATTAATTACTCTCTTTTTAACCCTATGCAGCCCAAAGTGAAAATGAATATGCAGGAATTTGAAAGAGATTTGCACTCACTCTCCGCATTCCCAATACCTATTTCTAAGGTTATAACCATGCCAAAGAAAACACTCGTTACATGCTATTTCAGCTATCGTCTTACACAAATCATCTGGTAAGCTGGATAGTTGTACTTCGGTAATCAGTATTAAACTACTGGCGGTCATCAGCAGCACAGTAGTATCAAAATGACCTCTGCAGAAGAGCACCAAACTGCTCATTCCAAATACACCCAAGTGATTCTTCAGTGGTGATCTAAGAAACTAGTATTTGAAGGCAACTCTACTAATAAGCTGGCATTGTGTAGCATGTAACGAACTGCTTTGAAACTACATTTTGTCAAATGGAACAACTGAAAGTTCTGGCTGCTTAACTACCAAGGCGAATAAGGGTTCAGCATCTGGTACAAGTGATTCCGTTCTCTAGGGCAAAATGACCATTACATCCAGTAAAGAATCGCTAATGGCTGAACCAGCAAAGTTTGAAGTTCTCCCCTATTTGCAGCAACTACAAGCAACTTAAACCCTTCCTTTGGTCTCAGAAAAGAGCTCACATGCTACCCCCCACACAGACTCTGCTTCCAAAAAACCAAGTGACCAGTCATTAACTCCAGACTCGCTGGGATTAAGAAACTGTTCCAGAGTAACCTTATCCTTCTTGCCACACTGATCACCCTCAAATTCAGGACAAGTAATTAGGAGAAAAGGAACAAGAATATAATGTTTTAAATGTTCCTTTTCCTGGACAAATTGTGTTTTGGTCATCTACATGAGCTTCATTAGATCAACACAACATCATTACCTACAGTGGTAAACCAAGCAACAGGCAGATCTCTGGCAAAACAAGAAGTATGCTGATTTAATTTACAGAGCTTGGTTTGTGAGGGAATGGAGATGAATGCCTGCACAACATTTTAACAGAAGTATTCAGTGGTCCGTCCCAAGAAAGTTACCCATTACTGCCATCAGGTATTTAACTGTTGAGTTAATATAGAGCAACATTAAAATTCTACATTTCTTTTCAAATTTAACAGAGAAACAAAGACCATGACTGCTAGCATCTGGCACACACTTCAATATTGTGCAAACATCTCATTCTCTAATTCAGCCAGTGACCTTAATACCAGTTCAGTTCTTAATCATCTGGCTCTATCAGTGCAGCTGGCATTCATTTTGCTTGACACAAGACCTACCCAATAAATAATAATAAAAAAACCTCTTAGACAATGCTTAACCCCAATTGCAATCTATTTTATCTACTAGATTTTATTTTCATAACAATATCTAGACAAGACTCACGGTAACTGAAACAGCTAGAAGAGTCCTAGATGACTTTTAGTCCATCAAAGAAAGGGACTCTTTAGTGTTGAGAAGGAATATGCTTATACCAGCACATCACCGAAAACCTCCAGCTACAAGATGGGGAACAATGCGGGACCAGTTCCAATACATTTGCATCGTATTGCCCAAATTTCACGTGCTCCAAAGCTTTGCCTGCTCACCCATATCAGTGCACAGAAAGATTACTGGGCTGGTGCTAGAAATGCCAGCAGCACAAGAGTGGCGACTGTACCAGGGTAAGAGGCAAGAGAAGTCACAGATCTATCAAGAATTATCTCAAGTGAAGCTTTGCAAGAAAAGACTGGAGGCCTCCAACAGAGATCACTCGTCGGCTTCCTTCTACTTCCCATGGCTATAAACTGCAGAGAACTCGAGATAAGAGCTTAAAACTAACTCCTCTCAAACCTCAGGGGAAAAAACCTCAAAAGAGCAGTTTATCATATTATAATGATACTCCTTTTGATAGACTACAATTTTGATTCAAAAAACTGCTTAATATATCCTGGAGAGGGGTTATTCAAACAAAGTTATCTCAAAACAAAAGCACCAAGCAAGAACCACTGAAAAAGAAATGGCTATTTCAAAACCCCATTGCCCCAGAGTCATCCTCTTCCTCCAGAGCAGCAAGAGTTCCTCTCATGATGAAAGAAACGCAAAGACTTCAAGGGGGGGGAAGTTTAGATGAGAAACAGCATTTCCCTTGACAAGTTGTTAAGGCAAAAATAGCTTCTCTTACTTCTCTGACTTGAAGTTTATTGAAGTTTCTCTTTTTTTTTCTTTTTGTTTTTTTTTTTGCAGGGGGTGGTGGTGGTGGTGAATATATAGGAACTTTTCTTGCTTCAAATAAATTAATTTACTAGTTGAATACCATGACACGGCTACTAAAATCTGAGACAAGTGAACTTCAAAGCTAATTGTTTGGTATTTAGATGGAAAAACACTCCTACATTAGAATAGCAGCATTGGTACAGACTTAGTCTACTTTCAAAAATGGACAAAACCATGTATTTTTAACACGAACCTAGCCATGAAGAAAAAAGCTTACTAACATCACCTCCGTAGTCTAGAATACATTACATTAGCACGCTGCAGTCCTTGCAAAAGTGGAGACCATGAACAATATCCAACCAACCTAAAGATAGGCACCAGCCTGGCTGGCAGATAGGCCACTTTGGCTTCCCCACCCATACCTTCAGTTTTTCTTTTAAAAGTTAAAGAAATTTGACCAACACTTAAGCGACCTGGAACTGTACTTCATCCTGGCTGTGAAGTAGGTGTTTGAACCTCCTGCCCCCCCCATTGCTAACAAAAGCTTCAGGAACTGTTGCTTACCTGGGACTTGAGGCCAACAACGCCACAGCAAATGGGGCTTGCAAGTAGAAAAGGAAAATGCCTGATGATCAAAGACTGTTTACTGACAATGTGAAGAATCATAAAATCATTTGGTTGGAAAAGACCTTTAAAATCATTGAGCCCAACCACACCTGTCCACTACTAAACCATGTCTCTAAGCTCCTCATCTATACCTCTTTTAAATACCTCCAGGGATGGGGACTCCACACCACTTCCCTGGGCAGCCCATTCCAGTGCCTGACAACCCTTTTGGTGAAGAAATTTTTCCTATTATCTGATCTAAATCTCCCTTAAATATCCTCCCACCCCAAATCAACCTTTACCCACTTCACAGCATAACTATTAATAAACTCAGTAACATAAAAAACACATAGATTTAAATATTCTTTGCTATTTTGCTTTAAAAATTCTGTAACTTCAGCTTATTCAAAAGTGCATTACCTGACTAAGGTAGTTCAGAACAGATTTTCAAAAAATATGATCACCCAGATATTGCAGTATCTAGGTGATTATTTCAAGTTGAAAACGCCAACAAGTACACAGTTTAAAACTTCTACTTTCTCTACAGACCTTAGGCAGGACTTGTGCAAGTACAATGTCAAGTAATTCACACACAGCACCAAACACACAGAATACCAAATGGCAAAAGGGAAGCAAGTAATGAAACTTATTTTTGCAACTGGTTACACAGGGGGAAAAAAACCCACATTAAAATCAAGATTTGACCTGTGCCTCCAAAATCTAGGCACAGGATTGTCAAAACCACACCATTTCCACACCAACTAAAGAAGGAAAATACACAAGTCTTGGCTGAATAACAGCTCATTGCAATCTTAAAATATATTTGGCCCGCTAATCATAACATCTCATGAAGCTTTTCTTCCTAAGAAATAATAGGGGAAATTAAAGACAAAACAGTTTAAACTTACACTTTCTGAAGAACACCAACGGCGCACAGACTTTTTCTGATAGCAAAAGCCTAAGCCGCACTTCTCTGGAAAAAAGGAGAAAGCAGCAGAGCACGCCGGACCCGCAACACCCCTACCAACCTCATCACTGGCTCCAGGATGCATTTTCTGGAAAACACCCCTCAAAGCTTATTTCCACCAGATAAATTTGATACGAGCATGTACAAGAAAAACCTCTCTGGAACATCTTAGCGTTGTGTGGTTACTGATTAACTGAAATCTTCAACCTATCCTGGGCTAAAAGGACTGTGCTCCGAGTATATGACTGTACGCTGTTAAAACAGAGTAACAGTGTAAGTGTATTGGCACAGGGCAGGCATAAATAGTTGTATGAAGTAACTCTCTGTTGTGGTTACCTCAAACTTTAACCAAGGTCAGACCACAACTTCCGTCAAGATTATTATAAGCCCACATGAATGCCTCAACATCAATAAAATATCACAATCCTCAGTTACTAGGTCTAAATATTTGGCTTTACTCCTCATGCCTCAAACTTTGGGCACACTCCACGCGCAGCAGGACTTCTGGATCTGTAAGGGGCTGGTAACATCGCAAAGCATCTCCTGTCCTCGCTTCCCCACAATAAACCACCCTGGCCCAGTTCTGCAACATCCTCTACTGTACCTGCGCCTTACAGAAAGCTTAGCCTTTCTAATTAAGAATTGTATTTTTAGAAAAGCAGCAGCCTACAGATCATTGGCCACTTTGATAAGCACTTAGTGCTCAAAGGCTACTATAATTACTAGTTAAACGTTTCATCACAGATCCCTATTAAAGATTTGAAAAGCAAGGCTAGGAAGAAAGCAGCCGTCTCACAACGAAGCTCCACAACCAGCATTTCTGGTTTAACATGTCCCACTCAATGATACTGTGATCCTTTCAGATCCTTGCAGAAAGCAGCTTGTCAGCTCTTGACTTCCGTCCCACAGTAAGGTTAATTTTCAAGTTTTTCTTGTATCCTAGGGATTCACAAACCCCAGAATTCCCAATCTGATTTCCATCTAGCATTAGCAGCGCTTTGGGTAGTTAAAGATTTATACAAAGCTACATAAAATAATTCAAAGAGCACAGCTTCTGAGCTCATGATGCTTTTTTAAAAAATACCAAACACGGTTTAAGTTCTTTTCTGACAGAAGAGATTTAGGATTTACAGTACATTTACATCGGTATTCACCTACGCCTCCAAAGTGAGCAGGCATATTTCTGACCACCAAAACCCATCTTTAGGATTACAAGTCTTTCCAAATGGGGAAAGTCCCAGCACTGCACAGCACTGGGCCACCCAGTGACCTATATACAGCAGCACTAGAGTTCAGCTTCCACTCCATAATTAAAGGAGCTACGCTTGCCTCTCTCAGCTCTCCCAGAATGCACAATCAACCAACCCAGAGAGCACTTTTTGGCTCAGGAGGCAGCCAGCCTTACCTGTCCCCATCAGAGCTGCCAGGCAATGCACCCCAGAAGAAAGCACTAGCACACACTTAAAAACATGCCACATCCACTACTGCATACAACCACCACGCGTCCCAGTGCAGCATCTCCCTCCCCTCACACGTAAAGGCCATTTTACCCCACCGCCCCTTACCACCGATGCAGACCTTCGGAGCAAACACACCCACCCCACATCCCGGCACCCCCAGATGAGACAAGGAAGGGCACCTTTGTGGGGAGACCCATTGATGCTCTCGGAGCTAGACTGCATGTCCACGGTGGCTCTCCTGAGGCTGCTAAAATAAGCCCTGGACCTGGAGAAGCTGCTGCGG
>NW_009259115.1:449755-451274 GCF_000687185.1 Egretta garzetta | reverse complement strand
GGGGAGGAGCAGCGGGTCCGACCCCGCCTGTTTGCCCGCTTCCGACTCCACCCTCAGAGGGGGAGCGGTGTAACTACACCCCACCCTTCCCAGCCTGCAGGCCGAGGGCTTACCCCGGGCAAGGGCCAGGCGAGCATTGCCCATGAACTGCGACCCAGGCTTAGACCCCACCCGAGGCCAGCCTGCTGTGCACCCCGCGACCGCGGGTGCAGGGTGAGCCGAGGGCAACACCAGCCTCTTGGCACCGGAGAGTCAAAATTAGCCAGAATCGATTTATTTTTTCACCTGCCACAACTGTGATTGTCCTTAATAAATGTTTGTGCACTGTAACGCTTTGCACAACCCAAGAGCCACATTACTATCTGGTTAGTCACCCAAAACGCTGGCCTACCCTACCCTTCACAACCACTGGTTTCAACAGAACCTGGCTCTTCTACGAAGCTGGAAGAGAGCGTGATACGCACTCCCTTCACACCCAGCTTGCCAACCCTCGAGCAGCCCAGATCAGGGATGCTGAAGTCATTAACAACCCATAGATGCCTGCATTAAAAAAAAAAGTAATTAGTAAGCCACGATGGCAGACACTGGAAGTTAAACAATAACAGGAATAAGGTTTCTAGGTTCCTATGCTAATATGCTTTAAAAGTCAAGCTCCAAAAAACCACCTTGGACTGCACTGCACATCCCTTCCAAGTCTACAATCAAACATCTTTTATCACTGCTGATAGCGTTCAAAACCAGTAAACACATGAAAAAGAAAGAAAGCGAAAGCGTAACTTAAACAGAAGACAACCCTACAGCTGTCAAGACCATTCTCTCCTAGGGTGGCTTCAAAAATCAGACGGAGAGAGGCAAAAGCTTCCACTTGGGTGCACCCCAGACAAGTACCACGGTTCCAGAGGGCGAGACCGTGTGGCACGAGCTGGGCAGGACCTGCCCACGGGAGCGTGTCCCAGCGGGAGGCTGCGCTCTCACCCAAGAATAAGGGACACTCTGGGCTACAGCCGTTAAACACGTTTTCATTGATGACACTGGGATCCTGCAACCCATGCTACCAGTTGGAATTACCAGCTGGAACACGGCAAATTGCTGGCTTAACTCACTTCTCCAGATATGACAGAAACTGTTGTCTTTAACACTGAATAATTAACATTTATTATTCATCGTCGCTCCGTCCAAATAGATTTTGTACACGTAATCTGCAGCAGATACCTGACCAAGACCAGCTGTAAATGCAGCCCTAGAGGAAAAGTCTTAAAAACAACCCAACATGAGCTCACACTTGACCAGCCAAAAAGTTTCCAGTTCCTTCTAAATGCTTGTTCACCACCACAGAATGAGAGTAGTATTTTCCATTTCTCTGACATCCAAAAGGCCATTTCCAATATGTATTTCTAAAAGGGTGGGGGAGCAGAACCTGTCACGAAAAATGGGTCTAATGAGAAGTACAGGAATAATAATTAAAGGAAAAGATACGCAGTTTAGTAAATGCCAAATACTTAAAACCACTGGGCTCCAG
>NW_009259115.1:399547-449696 GCF_000687185.1 Egretta garzetta | reverse complement strand
CCGACTCCGGGCCGCGCTTTCCAGCGCGCACGCCGCTCCAGGAAAGCAGGCTTCTTACCCGGAGTGGGATCAACCATTTTTCATCCTCCCGGGCCGACAGACCCCTTCAGAGGAACCACTTTTAAGGGCAGACAAATAGCCGGCACATTCCTTCAACCCTCCCCGGCGGCGGAGCGCACCGCACCGGGCCGCGCCTCCCCGGTAGTAAGCCGTCCTCGGAGGTTGCTCTGCTGCTCGAGCCGGCTGCTCGTCACAGCTCACCAACCCTGCCACTTCTTGTCAGACTTCTTGCAAGTACGACTTCTCGTAACGCAGCAGACTTCGGCGGCAGTCCAGAGACCCTCATCGCCTCCCGTCCTGCCACCTCTCTCTGAGAAGTGACTCCAGCTTTAAGAAATCTGTCACTGGTTGGCCGTACAATATCGGGTGTCTCAGAGCAGGGGCGTTTTCACAGAATAAAGGGACTTCACGTTTAGTATTTGGTAAGAGCTCCATGGAGGCCTATGCAATACCTTAACTCAAGGGATTCTGCTCTCAGCCCACGCACAGCGTGGCTTCGCTGCGCCCACCCCAATGGGGCTGAGATCCAGGCAGCTTTAGCAGCAACAGCGCATTCCCACCTGCCCTACTCCTCCTCCCATCACGCAATTAGCACAGATCCGGTCCCAGAACAGGAGAAGTCCCTCAGGCCCTGGGACAAGAGCAGCCAGAAGTCACAGCAGCCAACCCAAACAACTCATTTGGCTTAAAGCCTACGCCGTGTGTCCTGAAGGGCCCTCGGCAGCAGCTCCCGGTTACCTTTTATTCTGCAGGCAGCTGAAAGCAGAGAGCACAACGCACATGCATGTAAATACGGCGCTTCACCAACAGGACCTGATGACGCAGGAGTAGATATCCCTGATTTCTCCCACCTAACTCAAAAGTTGCAAATTACTACCTTTTGCCAAGTACGTGAAATACCTCCCAAGCATTTTGCTAGACAGTCTCATTGCCCCTGCATGACATTCACACGGAAAAGCAGTACCATGTAAATCCCCCATCCAGCTTAGCCATTAAAGGGTCGTATTTGCCACTTTTCACTCTACTGCTGAGGTCAAGCCTACCTATGCTACTTTGAAGATCTTCATCAGCAACAAAACCAAACCCCAGTGAATCTCCAGAGGCAACGTAAAGCCTTTTGAATATGGGGAATTTCTCACACAGGAAGCTGGCTCATCTCGCAACATTACCAGCAAACTAGCAAAACCCAGCCTAATGACTTAAAATGCATAAACATGTTCCACACAAGAGAAGCACTCTACTGTAATTTAGTCTCACAGTTTTCAGCAACAAAACCCATTCATTTATTTTAATCCACACGATGAGACACGAGTAACATGGCTGTCTCAAATACATCTTGAAAATGCTTCAAGCAGTCTTCACATGGACATCTGCCTTGCACAGCCTGCTTTACTTTAAAACCACAGTTCTGCAGTACCAGCTGCATCTGTAGTGAGACACTGTGCACCGCTAAAAGGAAGCCACAGATTAAATACTCCAGGTTAAAAAAAAAAAAAAAAAAAAACCAAACCAAAAAAACCTGACTAAACGATCAGAAAAAGTGCCGAGGGAGTCCCCTGAATACAGCATTCATTGCTTCCCATTCTGAATTATGTTCTCAAGCAGAGTTTCACGTCGTTGCTGACCGTGTCACCAGCACACAGCACTGACTGCTGAACACTAACAGCCCCAGAGACAACCAAGCTGGGAAGGGGGAAGCGTTATTACTCTCCAACAACTGTAAAGCAAGTTCACTGTAAGCAACTAATATTGCTGGTACTGACTTTTTATAGAGCAAAGAATTCTTAAATCATTAAAAGTTACATAAAATAGGCTTTGCATTTTTTTCTTTTCCCAAGAACTCTTTGCAAAAAGCTCTTGAATAATTCTTTAATTCCTTATTCTTAATTCCTTGCAAGAATTTCACATCCCGCCAGCAGATTCAACACAATCACCATTCAAATGTAAAAGCCCAGACAAGGAGAAACGTATGCCTCATACACATCAGTAGCATCTGAGCATTAAAATTTCGATCCCTTGACAGGTTAGCCCATTTTGCTGAAAGCTGTAGGGGTGCACAACCCTTGTGATGTTGCTTGTTTATATGCCTATATTTTGCTTTTTGTTGGACAACTTCCAGTCATTCAAATATTCACTGCCCTCACCATCTAGGAAAAACAGACCTAAATTTAATGTTGTTGCACACTGCGGGTTAAACTCTAGACACACTGTACCGTTCCAAGTAGTTGTTCCTTGGACAAATTGATCGTGGAAGGCAAAATTAGGTCACCTGAACAATTCTTGCAATAATTCAGATGTGATTTCACTTTTCTCTTCTACATTCTGTGCTCCATCCGCTGTTTGTCATCACAGATCAGTGTTCAACGAGGAAACAAGAGAAGGCATCTGGACGAGAACAACATTGTGCTGGAGGGTACCAGCCATACAGAGACCAAACTCAAGGTCTCTCTCAAGCCACAGGGTTTGCATTAAGCCACTGATCTGTGTGCTTCTGTCACTATGCACTTGTCCATTCAAATAGGCCTGAATGCACTGTAGGCAATTCTTTACTAAGACGAAGAACAGAGACATCTCACAACAATACAGAGAATAGCAGCTACCAGCAAGAAGTCAGCATTTGCTGTCAATGATGATCTTACTGTCAATGAAATCACATTCCTGTCCTAAAAACACTGGATGCTGAGCAGGAAAGGGAATAAGGGTGATGGGATGTGCAGTAAAAATGCAACTCAATCATTTGTCTGTCTCTCACCAGGAGAGAAAAAAAATGTTTGCATGTCTGTATTGAAGGGAAAATGAGGTTACGGCAAGCCCATTCAAAGCCCGTAAGACTTAAATATGCCTCCCATCCACTGTAGAGATCTCGGGGGGGTGGGGGCATGGGTGTCACTGGATAACTACCAGGCATCAGCTTCACCTGGTTAACTGTTTCAAGAAAAGCCAATACAAAATGAATATATAGTGTTATAGGAGCTCTTATGTGTATGTAAGAAGCACTCAAGCACAGCAAGCTACAGCTGTTCTTAGGCAAAGGTCTCAGCATCTAAACAGAAATCCTACCAACTGCAACAGCGGTTCCCCACAAAAACTCAGGGTACTTTCAAACTTCAGAGGGTTGTCATCGCTACTCCAGGAAGGGGATGTGTCTTACTGCCAGGGATATTATGCCATATGGGGTAATACAGTCTACAATACTTTTCCTTTTAATTTCTAAGTGTGGATTTTAGTACTTCCTTTCACATAAATTATACCTATTTAAGCACTTGATAGCCTACAAGTCTCATACTTCATTAGAACAGATTATAATATAAATACTATGAATGAAATATCTTTGATTCATGCCCATTCGTTTAAGATGAGTGAAGGGGAAATGGGAAAAATACTTAAGAGTTAAATCAATTACCTTTTTTTAAAACCATGATATGCGCTAAAAATGTTGCTCCAAAATTCTCTTACTTTCTGCTTCAAGCAAATTCCACGTTGCCTATAATTTCTGATGCCCGAATATGGCAGATTTCATCACTGCAGTTTACTTAAAAGAACAGAACAAAAGACATTTTTTAAAGAGGAAAAAGCACAAAAAGTCTGCAGTTTTTCCTGCATTACTAAAATTATCCTTCTGATTTTTGCCCTCAAGCTGCTGGAGCCATTACAATTAATATATTCTGCCTATCCATCTGCTTCTCCTCAGCTTAAAAACAAAACAAAACACCTGACTGCAGCTGGATTTCTACTGAATAAAATAGGATAGTCCTAAGTTATCTTCTCACTAAACAAACAGGCATCCAGAGAATTCAGTCCACAGGATTCATCTTCCCATTTTAAGTAAAGGGTTTTTTTTAGATCACGTCATCTGCAAGAAGAGTTGCAGCCTTTTGCTGCTATAGAACTTAACTGAAGCAGCAGAGTAGGCAAAAATAAAATGAACTGTAGAAACTACTTTTTTTTCCCCTTAATTAATACTTTAAGCTAAGACACCAAAGCATGCAGTACTCCTGTCCTGATAGATATACAGTGAATCTTCACAGTGGTAAATCTGCCTGGTGAAGGTGGCGCAGTTAGCTTGCTTTACAATTCTGTCATTCCCCCAAAGCCTTTGGTATGGAACAGCCAATATTAAAACCATCCCCATTTTGTGCTCTGTTGTATCACAGCATTTCAGTGCGAGGGTAGTAAAAGCTCACATAGACTTGTGAGAAGACTCCAGTAAAAAGGCTGTAGGTGAACCAGACTACTGTACAAAAACCAAATCTCTACACTACTTCATATGCAAACATTAAAAAAAAGTTAAAACTGAGGCAGCAGGCAGTAATGCTATAGCTCTGAGTGCCTCAGGGTGATGATCTGCTAGAAGTTGTCTCTGCCCTTGCAGTGTAATACTGAGTTACTTGCAGTTTCTTCTGCTCCTCTGGGGAAGGAACAGGAGCCACCACCCTTTGCAGCCTTGCCAGGTGATCCCAAAACTCGGCTTCCACTTTAATCCAAGCTTTTATCCAAGCTGCCAACATATATCATCTACCCATGAGGAAAACTTCAGAAGTAGGAATTCTGTAACTTTAATTTGCTTCTAAGTAGGCTGCCAATATAACCTGTATTACACCTGCTTGCTGTTCTTTTCATCTCTGAAGACAGAACACCTCAGACACTGAAAAGCAGCATCCATCTGACAGATGTTCAGAAAAGGACCGGCTGGTACACCCTGAAAGGACTGTTCTTGTCACCTGGCTGCCCTTTCAGCTACCGATAGGCAAAGCTTCCAAGAATAAGCTAGAAGGTAATTCATCTTTCTACACACCCAGCATTCCCTTAGGGGGCTGTTAACAATAATCAAAGTTCGTATACAATGTCACTTCAGAATCTCATCCTAAATACACAGCTAATAAATACAAAGGCCATGTCTGTCTCTATAAGAAACCATACAAGATTCAAAGAATCCTTCATTGTTTTGGATATCATTCTTGTTTTCTAAAAGCTAAGTGCTTTTTAACTCGAAGTATCATACGTTTCCTTTAATCCCCTTCTCGCGCACAGTAAAATACTCTGACAGGCAACGTCAATACACAGTTCCAGCCCCTCAGACTCAAGATTGCAACTTCTGGTGATTACATATAGTGGTTCAGTATCTCACAAAGCAAGAAGTTTTCCAGGTGCCTCTTAGCCAGCCAGCATTACTCATTTTTAGGCAGGGCACTTTTCACTTCACATCATTTACACACTTGAAAAGACTCCACTGCAGTGAGGGGGAAAAAAAACCCAACAAAAAACCCCCACATATCAGAACTCAAGTAACCACTTTCATATCACAAATATTGTGCATTTGTCATTAATGACAGTCTAATCGAGTACTCAAAGTCATCTCATCTGCAGGAAGCTTAGACAGACTTCTTACATGCCATGAATTCAGAGGCCTCAGTTTTTATGGAAATGTACTACTCTAAAGGCACGAACTTTAAACCATCAATGTAAGAAGGAGGGATACGCTATGACACCTGTTATTGACACAGCCTTCTATTAACTGAGCAGCGCAAGAGCTAGTGGCACCAGAAGCGTTAGCGTTAAGCAGGCATGCAACATTTCTCTGCAAAATTGTCATAACACTGAGTGTATATTTGACTCCAGATCTTTGAACTGCATGCAAGAAAATGAAGAAAGCAAAGAACAGGAATACAATGGGAAGTATAGTCTGGTCTCATCCATAGGTAGATAAACTCTCAGCTATGGCGTTTGTACTACATGGATCATTCTGGGTACAGCTGTTCCAGAGTCTCACACTGAACATCTCTCAGGGAAGAGAGGCTCATGGTGCAGTCACAACCTTCCACTTGCTCCCTTTTACCACTCTAGAAAGGGAGCGCTGTTTTTCACTCAAACGTAAGCCTGCTCCAGAACACTCTCCCTCTATATCCATCTATCTCTACAGTTATATATACACCACATATATTGTATATTTTATATGTATCACGTGCATCTGCATACTAAGCATATGACTTTGTAATGGAATTACGCAAGCATGCCTTCTGATTCAGTACAACAGCAGATGGATGGAAACTGCTCAGAGCTCTGACCCTCCAGTAACCGTATTCAAAAAGCCGCCTATTTATTACAGAAGACTTGCATTAAAAGTCTGCGTAATGCCATTCTGTAAGTAAGCAAATCATGACATCCGCAAAAGCTTTTAACATTTGCCGAAACTTTTTAAAGTTTCTGTTTTCAAAAACATAGCACAGTTGTAAAGATAATGTAATGTGAAATCAACTGGAGTAGTAATGCTTTCAAGCCATCCTTGAGCTAAGAAGCCAAAAAGCTTTAACAAATACAAAGATCATGGTTCTGGGAAGGTCCTTTTCTGAAAACTATGCGCTGACCCAAGGGGCACTGTAGTACATAAGAGAGTGGTAAAACAAACTATGCAAATCAGCAAACCTAACCAGGTTCAATTCATACACAGCTTGCTAAAGTCTTTATTTACCCAGCAGCTACACCTCCACACCTACCTTTACTTTTACAGCTCTGCCTCTTCTGCAGCTCTAGCCTGGGTTCTGCCCTTCATAAATTACATTGCACAAGCCTTTCTCTCATCCATTACAGCCCCCTTTTCCTTAGCTTCAGCAAGTTACACAATGCAGTACAAATATTCTTGTCAAGTATAGGATTACTTACACTTCTGTCTATAGCACATGTATCTCAGTGTGCCCCGTGCACAGCCACCAAAGAGAACGGAACTACCACCGTGTGTTTGGAAGAAGGAAAAGGAGGGGGAGAAAGGAGGGCTAGAATTAGACCAGAAAATAATTCTTAAGAAATCCACCCAATGACGGATAATAGTTGCTTGTACATACAAGCTAGCTAACGATAGGTCTGAGAGTCTGTCAGAATTGACTTGTTAAAAATAATGCAGGACACTGGAAGTTTAAAGCAAAGGGGGGGGCAGGGGAACAAAGAACAAAAAAAAAAAAAAAAAAAAAAAAAAAAAAAAGGCTACAACAGTGCCTCAGAGATCTCTGACAACCTTTGACTCATACAGGGCCGTCCACCAGGCATCCTAGGCACAGGCACACCGTGACCACGCTCTCCCTGGCCCCACTCAATCAAGGGGTTGCTGCCAGACAGGCGCTGACAGTGCTTGCGACTGCATCAACAGCATCGGGCGGCAGCAGCAAGCTTTCTGCCACCTTCTCAGCATGGACAGCACTCAGGCTTCTATCTCAATGTGCACCGGGTGGAACCACACAGTCCGCTGCTCTCCTGTGTCAGGCTTCTCAACAGTGCAGCAAGGTTAGAGGCAAGAAAGAAATCAAGTTACAAGTATCTGCGTCTGCTGCAATAAATCTCCCCTGACACAACAGACCGCGTATCATGCGCCACTGATACACAGGTTTTTCCATAACTCTTGAAGAGGCTGTGGGAACGATTCTGCACACCTTTTCAGGCGTCAAAATATCACAATACAGTGGACAATTTTCAAGTCCTTATTACACTGAAGGTGCAACATGAGAAAGCAGACAAGAAAGCTGAAGGGGTTCAACCGTTTCCTTCCAGATTTGCAAGACCATTAAGCAGGTGATGGGTGGCAGGAGGCAAAGATCTGAAACACAAGTTTACATCAGCTGGAAAATGCTATTAAATACCAGCGCTCCAGTACTTTCAATAGGTTTCTCTATGTTCAGTGTCTCTGTGTAATAGACAAAGATACTACTTGAACACAAGATTAAAACCTGAAGAACAGTATTTTCCAGAGATGAAAGACATTTCTTACGGTAACTTTTAAAACAGAGAGAGAGAGAGAGATATGTCGCAATGCAGTAAGACAGTACACAAATTCCCCCTTAAACCACTTCACATACTATTTTTTGCATCACGTTTCTGGTAAGAAGCATTATGACAATCTGGTGGTTTTTATCTGAACCTACCAAATAGTTTTAATGTAGAAGACTCATCTTTTACCACTTAAGAAGATCTGCCTGAAACAGAAGTGCCTACTAACTCAGAGACCATCAGGAAGCACAGCTCTATCTATGAATTTTGATTAGACTAGTTCTAAAAGGAGAAGCTAATTCCTGAAGCCAGCCCTTTCACTATAGACAAGGCTATAAAATGTACCATTTCCTCCCCATCCTCCACTTCTGCTCTTGCCCTCCCCCATTATTCAAATGGTTTCCATGCCATTTCATTAACAGGATAAAAAAATTAACATAATTTTCTAACATGCAAAAAAAAGGAGGGGTGGGGGGTTGGAAAATCCACTTCCCTTGCTTTTGCTGTTTTAGCTCCAAAGCTAAGCAAGCCCAGCTGCTCAGGAAATACCGTTGTAATGAACACATTATTGAACATGGAAGAATCAATCGAGATTTCTGTCAAAAATTTCACATGCTGCAAACAGGCCAGCAATCAAACAGCTCTTACGAAATACTTCTCAGCCGTGTTTAACAACTTCATCTTTCAAAATTCAGGCACATAATCAAAATTGCTTAAAAAAAAAATAATCCACACATAAAAGAACTGAATTAGAGTAATTTCAATAGGAAGCCAGGAGCTACTCTTCATTATTAACACCTGACATAACACTACTGGTTTTCTAGATACTGCATTTACTCCAGACCAAATGAGGGAAAAAAAATGTTGTAGCTAAAAATTACTTCCCTTCCAAACAGCAAAGCCTATTCATTTTGTGACTGGTTTCATCTTGTATTCTTTCTACTGACACATTTGTTGACAACACAAAAGGCATTACCTATGTTAAAGGGCAACTTCAGCCGATTTTGTTATAAATACTTTAATGCTACAGAGGTTTCTCTTATTCATCTGACAGTGATGAATGATTCTATGATGCCAAAGTTCCTACAGTTCCTAGAGGCTCTCCACTACAGCTATGATTAAGAGATTTCCAGAACACCTATGCTTTTTGTCTGGATTTTTTTTAATTCAACGGGACAAATACTTCCATCAGTCTTAAGAGGAGAAAGCCAAGGGTAGATGTAGCATCTATAGCTATGTAATGGTAAGGCAGAAGACAGAGTAGGACTTTTCTTGGAGGTACACACCAAAAGCACAAGGTGCAGCAAGCAGTGCAGCTGGAAGAAGAAAGTGAAATACCACTTAGATACTGGGAGAAAAGAAAAATTAAAAAAACCCACCAAAATAACACCACACTTCTTCACAGTAGCCACAGATCAGAACAGATTGCTGAAACAAGTTGTGAAACCTCCGTGCTCCAAGGCTTTTCATGGGGTCTAGACCCAGGAACTCCAGGTCCCTTCCAACTGCTCCCATTCTGACTAAAATACCAGGTTTCACGTGTCCCGCTGCAACAGATTGGCTTGCTTATGGTTTCACTTACGATTTTCATAATGCTGTGCCACTCTGAGGTAAACATTTCTAGCAAGTCTGTTCTCCCTTGAATGAGCAGATGGAACATAACTGCCTATTTGGCTCCTTCTCCAAGTGAATCATTGGCATTCTTACTGATTTCTCCAAAAGAGCCTTTGGTGGCCTTCAAAATCCTACAGTTCATATCTTGCAAGGCAAAGGAGGATCCTGTGAAACTGAAGTTGTTCTTGCAAATTATATATCCCTCCATTACTAAGCTGAAATATCAATATTTTGCTGGGTTTTTTATTTTTCTCTCAGATGTGTTGACCCCACTGCATTATTATCTCATTGAATTTAGTTCTAGGATATTTCATTTTACAGTATCTAAAATTTTTCATTTATTTAATATCTGGTATCTTGCATGGTTAGCTACCCAGCTGTTCCTAGGAAAGGTGCCACCTCCTTTGAAAACTATATACCTCCACAGGGGAAAAAAAAAAAAAACAAAAACCAAAACCAAACCAACTAGTGCATGGTGAAAAATAAAATACTAACCCACAGGGTACAGTATATTGAGTAGAAAAGTACCCTCAAGCACCTACCCTCTTCTTGACACCTGGGTGAGAAGATAGAAAGTTCTTCGTGAGAACAAAAGAATACCCTCTATTCCTCCATTGATCCCCTAAACCTTTTGCTTATAGAGTGTTTTCTACAAGCTATCACACTAACTTCACATTGATATAGCCATAGCCAGCCCTTAAACCACACTACACATTCATGTCTCCTCCAGTTGCTCATGAAATGTTTAACTTCTCTAAATTCACAGAAACACCTAAGTTAGAAGTCAGTGGTTTTCTTCTTTCATGGAACATGCATGTTTAAAAGTACATATCCAAGTTTCTAATCACAGAAGTTTGACAAACCAACAGGTACTTTAAGAACAGCTTATAAAAGGATGATTTCTATACATTTTCTAAGATATCCAAATCTCTTAAAATACAATAAAAGCAAAGTCTCTATATGGACCATTGAAAAGCCTCATGAGAAGCAGAGTATCTGACACACTTGGACAAGGCAGTCAAATAATCCTGTCATCACAGGCATTGCTTCATTATTGCACAGCTCAAGAAGCTGAGAAAACACTATCTTCTGTTATTATTGGTGCTTTTATGTTTAGGAATCAAATATAGTGTTCTGGATCTCACTTGAAATTCACAATAATGGGAGAACACTTCTGAAACACTGGCACACATATATTAAACCACAGAAAATCTTGTATACTGAATTGCTGTCATGTCAGAAAGTCACCCTGGGCTATGACAAGCACATGCGCCAATAAGAGATAGCAAATGCCAATTAAGCAAAAGAATCTTAATTGGTGTTACAACCTGGTAGCATAGGAGAACTCAGAAGTTAATTCATTTAAAGGTCTTCAGTTTCTTAAAGAAGGGCAACACAGAAGCATTGTTCAGGGAAATTATCTTCTATGCTTTAACTCAAATGGAGAGACCATGCAATGGTCTCAGTGCAATGGAAAGCATCTTCACACGCAACTGCTTGTTTTATCAATGGTACCACAAGGAAAGCCTAATAGATGCACAGACAGCTCTGCATTATCACCTTTGGATAATTCAGCACAAACTTCTTCAAATATGCATTTTCAGACTTCTATTCAGGACAACAGATCTCAGGGGGTTTTGTTGCCAAATAACTTATGTAATACACTTGACTATATTGAGGATAGCTCAAACTGTATTTTTGCTATGTTCTGCTCTACAACAGTTTTGTTATAAGTCCACAGAGAAGCAAAGCCATTCCATCCTACATGAGTTTTCAAATTCATCCAGCAAGGTTAAGCATTCAGGAGAGTTCAAGTTGTACAGCACATTCCTCACCAGGCCAAGGAGAACACACCCCGGCTCCTGGTTTTCAGCTTCTGCACAAACACAGGCTTGAAAGTCAGTTACTCACATTGAGTTACGTGTCCATTCCAACGCCAGTCACCCCAGCTTACTCCAGTGTCACATTAAGTATTGGTAATAAAACTGCTAATTTGGGCTGCTTTAGTTATTCTTCTAAATTGACTTTGCTGTAGAAGAAATAATTACTTTTAACACCATTTTTTCAAGGTAGAAATATTTCAACTCATCACTAGTTCTCTGAAAAGTAAATTTGATTTACAGAATTCCTAAATTCTGCCACGTAAACTGAAATATACCTGGAATGGTTCTTACGATGCTGCCTGTAACTCTTGACACAGACCAGAGAAAGGTAAAGCTGATGATGCAAACCCTTTGGTGAAAAAACAGTGCCGTATCCACATTCTGTCTAGTTCTCTTTGAACTATGATCTTCAGGCTTACTTCTCTCCTCACAGCTTTCACCTGTAATACTCGGGCAGCATTTGTCCTAAATGAATTTTCTAAAGGTACAGCGATACTAGCTTAAGCAAGGAAACTACCTCTACTAAGACAGCTTCTAGGTCTCAACACCACAATCAGGAGGAGGATGGAAGCTCATTTTAACCAAGAATTTCTTTTGCAGCCTGCTAGAGCATTTTGGTCTTCAGTGCATTTTCTTTGTCCTTGCTCTGGAAACTGTGTAGAAGCTTCACACGTGGATCTAGCCAACAATGTTAAAATTAGATGGGCACAACTGAAAATGTATAGATAGTTGCCCTTCCTATACCTGTCACTGATTGGACAAGATGCACCTATTTCTTTTATCCCTAAACATGCAGTCATGAAAGGTACAACTCTATCAGGAAAAGAGGAAAATATTCCAGCAAATGCTCCAGAAACATGCTTATGTTCATTCTGATTTAGTGAGCACGTAAGTATTGAATGATGCCTCAACTCCCAACGAATGCCAGTTCATTCTGTCTTGCCTCTTGGTTGCCACAGCACTTTTGTCAAGTTCGTTCTTACTTTCTAGAAGACAGAGTTGCACAGAACCAACCTTCAACCATGAATGGAAAAATCATGTTAATGACAGAGGTCTACAAACCATTGGCTTTTCACTTGCACAACTGTATTGTATCTTCCCACAATGAGTAAAAGTTTAAGAGATTTACCACAGATCCAGAAGGTAGAGACATTCAGTCTCAGTGCTCTTTTAGGCCAGGACCTTATTAGTGATCCTCACAGGTCATCTGGGAACATTCAGAGCTTGGACATCTGCTGCACAATATAGTGTGGGAAATAAACAACGGATGCTACAGTGCCCCACTACGTACTACAGCATCTACAAACCTAAAAATCCAGTGGGACCTACCTCAATACCTCATATTCTGAGCTCTTAACAGATAGCTTAATCAACTGAAAAGAGATCCGACGATTCAAAAGCAAAGACTCCTTCAAGTAATAAGGTTCACATACAGCTGAAAGAAGGAAATATAGCAAGAACCAGAGTTCAATGCCAGGTAGCGAGTCCCAGGAGAACCCTTTAATAATTGCTAGCATTAAAACAAGCTTACTGCACATGCACTAGCCAGACTTCCATGTTGTGTTTCATACTGTTTTTTTAGCCACCCTGAAGTCAAGCTATTCCTAGTGTTAGCAACTTCCATATATATACTTTGGCAATAGGGGTAAGTCCATCTTTCCTTCTCTGATTCAAAAATGTCTAAGTTTCACCCCACATAAACCTAAGCTCACATTTATATTAATAGTTCTAGTAAGCATTCTGACCTTCAGTAAAAGGCTAGCTATCTAGCCAACCATTATTCATTAATATCTCAAAACACTGCCCCCAATGTATATTTGAAGACTGGGTCATAAAAATTGTTGCATGAGGATGATGCTACCTGTGCACCATCCTTCCATTTAGCTGACATTTATATCCCAGGAGAGGGGTTTGAGTAAATTTCTTGCAAAAGCAAAGAATTGCTGAAAACTTAAGTAGCCTGCTGCTCCCATTTTGAACTATTATTTTAACTTGAATTCACAACATTTTCTCATAGTCCTGATTAGTTAGCAGAAATTAACTTTTGTCTGAAAAGTTTCTCAAGTTCTAACCTCTACGTGGAATAAGCATTGTGAACCAGAGTCCTGAAGATTCGGAGAAACACAAGAAAATAAAGTGAACACAGGTTTTGAAGCTGAAGATTAAAAGGCTGCTTTGAAATTAAGATTAGTCATAATAGATGAAAGCTGAAAAGAGAATGTGTTTGCCTTCCTAAGTAGAGAGAATGTGATCTGTCAAAACTTCATTCAAAAACTCAAGTCTTATCCTCCTTGAAAAACAATGAATGGTTGTATTTTTCCTTCCTTTCTTATCTGGAAAGGATATTCAAATATGGTCCTTCAACTTTTACGACGGCTTTTATGTCCCAAGTTAAATTGTTTGCTCTTGGCATTTGTGAAACCAAATACCAACAGCTTATGACTGTAAGGTAATTCTTAATTGGATGATTTACACCATCTTGAGTCTAATGACAATTTTGTAGAAATGTTAAATCATACACACTTGCTTGCACCATGATTCCCATTTTTTATTATACTGCAAAAGTTCCTGGAGTTATACCTTACAATAACGTAACTAGATAGAAGTTTAGCAGACACACATTAAACATTATTTTACTAGGGAATGTCACAACACACTGTGCCAGTAAACACTCAGTATCTACATCTGAACCAACAATGCAGCATGCTACTCTCCAGGTCTTATACAATCACTCACGTACTAATCTCAAAATGCACAGCCCATCTCCATTAATACTTAATAGGTTATGCAGTTTTATTAATATGCTTACTACATACAGCAATTTTAATAGTAGATTCTGTAAAACGCTTTATAAGTAATTCCATTACAAACAACTTGAGATACAACTCAGCCAAGACTGCCTGTGCACTTCTTATTCAACGCATATGAACTAAGGCAAGTCACATAAATCACCACAGGAGGTGAATAAAGCAAACTGGTACTGCTTTGCATTGGAGTTGATCAAGTGCATGCAAACAGTCACTTAATGTAACCAAGTTGCAAGCAATTAAGTTCTTTTAATGCTTATTCATTACTTTATGATCATCTTGTCACAGGGACTTGTATGAGAATTAGACAAATATTATTAAGTCCCAGATTTGGATTGTATGCCCAGAATGGGCAAGTACTGATAAAATCTCCCCGTTTCCCCCCCTAACGTTAAGCATCTGGAAAAAAAGTCTTCAGAAAAGGACTTCTAAGAAAGAAAGAAAAAAAAAAAAAATATCACCACTGTTCACTAGTTCATTAAAAACAGATGAATCAGGTAGGCTGGTTTGAAGATTTGTCAGTTCCTTATATTCGTGCACTTTTAAGCTATTTGGTATTTCAATTAACTTGTAAAGCTATGTATTGTATAGTCAGAACACTCTTGAATAATGTTTAATTAAGATCCAAATGCCGTTACAAAGGTTATCAGGTATAGGTATATTTAAAAGCACATTTTACCTATGAAAAACCCTTTATTCAAACTATGAAGTAATGTAAAACTCAGTGAATTTGGGAAATTAATTAATAAAGCAGTAGAAGACACATCAAAGAATATCATTATGTGATCACAACAGGGTGAGAACGCCAAGAGGAACTGGCTGATCTAAAATTTGGATTTTACTCCCGGATTAGTGACTGCAGTTCATCTGGCTGGAGACCACCTGAAGGCTAAAGGGCACAAAACCCACAACTAATTCATCAGAATTCAAAAAGCTACCAGTGAGGTTACCCAAACCAAACAATGCATTTGCCATCTTAACATTAATTTGGTTGGAAGTAGAAGGTGGAAATCACATTGAAGGCAGCTAGTGACCTGCAATAGGTGAGGACATTTAGTGTAGGCTCTAGAACAACCAGGGCCAGCCAGATACTTCACTTTCACAACATCAGCAGAATCAAAGCAGATCTGTGCAGCAAGGCAGATACTCCACTCAGCAATAGATGTAGAGACTGTTCTATCAGGTAGAGGGCAAAATACCAGCTGGGCAAAGACTGGCCCTCAGAAATAGAGACAGTAACAAATCAGCAGACCTTCAGCCATGGTGAAAAGCCAACCAGTATTAGGAAATACTGGGAAAACAGGCTACAGCTTCTGCAAAACATTTCACTGAATTTGGAAGGTCTCGGTTTCAAACAACTGAAATAGATGTGTGGGGTTATAGTCACGCGTAGAGCATTAAGAGTTTACTTTCACCATGTACCCATCACCTTTTACAGTTAGTTGACAGACATGGCTTTTCCTGGAGCAACTGGGAAGAACGCACCTGATCACTGTAGCAGAAAAGGCTGTGCAATCACCAGTCGATCTTTCCTTCCTTGCCTCCAGCTACTCTCACAGGAGATTAAGATCACATTCGAAGAAGTCAGGAAAACAGAGACAGCTACCTTAGCAATACTTTAGTGTCAAAGCCTACAGCTCAGGCAGAGTCCCCAGTAACTTATGCAAAAGCATTACTGACTGCTTACCAGGGCCAGCTGGACCTAATGTGAGTTTCATTCCTCTTCGGATCTCAGTTTTCATGTATATTCTTTTAATATATTTTGTATATTTTCATGGGAGGTGAAACAATAGGACAGGAAAACTACCTGAAAGAAGCTTTTTTGCTTTGCAGACTTGAGAAACTTCAGGGGTGGGGGGAGAGCGGAGGAGGGCTAAAGAATGGAGAATACTTCCAGAAAGTTACGCCAAATATGAGTAATGTTTTTTTCCAGCTGCAGACCGTAAACAAGATATGTTTTACACAAGTTTTAAAACACTTGGTCTGACCTTTCTTTGTGCAGGAGGTTAGGCTAGATGACCTCCTGCAGTCTCTTCCAACCTGAATTTTCCTATGATGCTATCATGTAGAGGTGAAGGTTTTAAAACTGGTCATATACAGTTTTGCTATTTGAAGTTTAATAACAAATGAAAACCCCTCAAAAAATCTGAATATTTATATAATGAAAGGAAAACTCCTATCTGCCCCCTTCTTGACATTCTGCATGGTATAACAAATGGTGTGATGCCCCACTGGAGAAAAAAAAAAAAAAGCAGCCAGCCATTCAGCAGATGCTTTCAAAGTGCATGGAAACCCAGGAAGATCACCTCACAAAACTCATAGTCCATACAGCCTATATACATTTGCTTATCTTACCCTGGCAAAAGGAATATCTGACTAATTCAATATTCACGTTATGTAGAAGCAGCAGTAATTTATTAGCATGCTATCTTATTTTGCTCCTCTTGCTTCATTCCCCTTCATGTTTGAAAATAAAATGCATTTCATGTTTTTCCCCACTGGCTGGTCTGCAATGAAAGATTCTTAGACATAAGCTACTCAAAAATGTTCTCTCTCCTGCTTCTGGATCATCATGTTAAATTCTAGTATATTGAACTTAAGTTCATTGCCTGTTAAGGCAAAGAGACTGTCACACTATGAAACTCCTTTTCAATCAACTTTTTGGTTATCCTCTTGCTGCTTGCAAAGTATGAGCAGAAGGAAAAGGCTACCAAAGTACAAGGGACACTCTGTTACTGAATCACTAAGGCTAAATCCAGTTCCCTTACATCTACAGTTAATGCCTTAAAAAAAAAAAACCAAAACCCATACCACCTTGATCACCCTTTTCCTCATGAAATTCAAGAGTATATGCGTTACAATGGGTGACCAAATCCTAGAGAATAAAGCAATTCAAGATAGATTTGCACCCCTTCTAACAAGCACGCGCATTTGATGATGGTTCAACCTTAACAAAAAAAAAGGGTTATTTGTAACATATTAATATTACATGGAAAAAAAAATCTCTTTAAAGTCACGGTGATATTGCAACAGTGTCTCCTGATGCAAGGAATCAAAAATGAATATGCCTAAATCATATTTTGTTTTGGAGTATAATTTACAGAAGAGAAGAACCATGTCCAGAATAACATTCTTAACAAAAGACACTGGATTGTCATCTTTAAGTAGTTTGGAAGCAAAAACAAACAACTGCTTAGTAGCAGAACTAAAGAGGCTTTACATCAAACACTGGATATTACTGTGTGGAATTAGAGGTCATTCAATCATACGCTCACCATGTGAAATGCTGCTAGGTTGAGTTCCCATTACCTCCCAGTGAGAAAAGTGCTAAGAATGGGAGAACTTACATACCCTTACCTTTGGAAAAGCAATACTGAGTGTTTTGGCTATAGGTAACGTTTTGATGTTTCACCCAGAAACCTTTCCAATTTGGATGGAAGGACTTCTCTCTTCCTCTCACTTCCCCCTTTGTGCCTAATCTCTCTCCGTTTTCCCCCGGAAAACAGAAGTGTTAAACCAGCAGTTCTAGAGCAGGGACACCACACCTGTTTTTGATTTAACATGTAACATTAGGTGTCCCTTCATGCTTGAAAGCAATCTACCTCTTTTTAGTCCCTACTTTTTATATGCCTATAAAAGAAAACCTAATTACTTAGCTAACATCATTTTCTGCAAAGAAAACCAGTTCCTATTGCTAAAAGATGTGGGCACTCCCATATGATGTACTAGCTTGTTTAATCACTAGGCTAACATAACTATGTAAAAGATTAATCCTACCATAAAAAGCTATTTCAATTGCATCACACAAGATGCAACTGCAAGACAACTCCTGTTTCTATCGGCAAAGTTCGTAAACCTAACCTGTGGAACACCAATACTCTTATTTCAGGGGATGTCAAGCCTGCTTGCATCTCTGCAACAAGTTATATGACAGCTTTCCTTAACTAGTTTTTCAAGTACTTTCCAAGTAAAACACAAATTGTGATCGTGAATCAGTACAACTGCCTCCTTTCCCCCCTCCCCCCCCCTTTTTTTGATTGTAAACACAGTCAGCAGCTCTGAACATAAAACAAGGTCTAGGTAAGATTACAAATTAATGTGATATATTGTGCTCCTCTACCTTGTTCAATAATAATCACACAACAGAAATAATCTTCATACAATTACTAGCACTTTCAAGTCATTCCCCTTATATGGCATTATTTTGTAAGTATGCCGCAAGATGTATATGAAGCTAGGATTTGCTAACACTCCTTCCAATTGTAACAAGATCCAGAGACAACTTCTGAAAAAAACCCCACAGTTATCCCTACAAATTTAACTAATCAGACCTAAAACTGTTGACCTAATATTACCATCAAATCACTATCATTCAAGTTATCACATAGCTATGCTGGCAAAAGGTCAGCTTCTTAATTACAATTAAACTTTTCTACACATTCTTATGTTATTTGGGATAGGGTGTTCATGCACCATGTCAAGTAAAAGCTAATGAACAATTGCTACAGAAGAGTTATGGACACTTAAAATACACCAAGTAGGTATTTAGACAGGCATCTTCAGATTTTTTTTTCTTAAACACTGGAGCTAACAATAAACTTCAAGATAACTTCAGAGTATTCTGAAGTTAACATAAGATACCCAAGAGCTCAACGTCATGCTAAAAGTCTGCACTCCTGTGCATCACCTCACCACTCAACACTGAACATCAGCTGTCAGATTTAACACAGTAGCCAATGATGCTTTTCTGTTGGGGGGGTGGTGTTGAAAGTTTAGTGCAACTGGGATTTGCTACTCAGATCAAGTAACATGCAACTTCAACTCCTCCTACAAACACCCTGACACTGATTAAGCAGACTAAAACCAGAAATACATCTAGATTTCTTGGTTGGTTTCTACTGTGTGCAAGATGTTTCTCCTCCTAGTGTTGAAAAGAGTTGAGCATTAAGTCATGCTAGCTTGCTACCCAAAATATTAAAAACACCTGGCAGAATACATCACATTCCAACTGGCTTAAGAACAAGCTGTGTACATCGTCTCCTCTGCTCTCCCCAGTCACTGAGTCAGAGAAAACGTGGATGTTGGACAAGTCCTCTGAAGATCACCCAGTCTTACCCAGTGCTCACAGCAGGTCCAATTACAGCAGGTTGCTCAGGGCCATGCTCCCTCAACTATTAAGTATCTCAAAGGATGGAGATTCCACAAGTTCTCTTGGCAACTTGTTCCAATATTTGACCGTCCTCATGGTTCACAAGGTTTCTCCTTGTATCTAATCAGAATCTCCCATTTCCCAACTTGTCTGTTGCCTCTTGTCCTATTGCTATGCATCTCTGAGAAGAGTATAGCTCTTTCTTATCTGTATGTTTCCAAAAAGTTGCAGACAACAGTAAGATTATCCATATTACTCTTACTCTCAAAAGTATCACACCTCTCTTTGCCAGGCTAAACATACCCAGCACACTCCACATAGGTCATGGTCACCAACTCCGTCTTGGCAGCTCTCCACTAACTCCAATATGTCAATGTACTTCTTGCGCAGACTGGACACAGTTACCCAGATGTAAACTCAGAAGTACTAAATAGAGGGCAAGGATGGCTTTCCTGGACCTTCTGGCTACACTCTTGATAATAAGCCCAGAATGCATTTGGCCTTCTCTGCAAGGACACACTGCTGACTCCTGTTTGGCTTGCTGTCCATCCCAGATCTCACCAACTTGGCTATAAGGGTATGACTGGAGATCATGTCAAAGGCTTTCCTAAAACCCAGTTACACAACATACACTGCTCCACTGTTGTCCACAGAGCCAACCATGTGATCAGAGAAGGCAACTGGGTGAGGCACAATTTTTTCTTGGTAAACCAACCCTGGCTGTTCCCATCCACCATTTTTTCCTCAATATGCTTAGAAATGGCTTCCAGGAAAATTTGCTCTGTTAGCTTCCCAGCAGCTGAAGTTAGGCTGACTAGCCTATCACTCCCTGGATTTCCCTTTCATGTTTTTAAAGCAAGCACAGCATTTGTCTGTCTTCTGTCATCAGGAGATTCCCCACTTGCCATGGTCTTTCAAAGATGACAGGAAATTGCTTTGCAATTGCATGGGGCCAATCCTCAGCACCCTCAGATGCACCTAAAGCTTCCTACCCTGGTGCGGCCCTCAGGTTATTCTCCATTATTGATTTTTCAGGTAGGCAGCAATGAAGCTGCAACAGGAAGTCCAAGGGCGATCAAGAGAAACTTCAGGGCCCTGGGATGACTCGTTAAGGGATCAGGAGCACAAGTAGTGTTCACTGCTATCCTTCCAGTTGTGGGGAATGATGAGGAAAGACACAGGAGGAGCCAGCAGATCAATACTTGGCTCCAGGCCTGGTATCACCAGCAGAATTTGGAGGTTTTTGATCATGGGTCAGTCTACACACCACCAAGCCAGCTGAAGACAGGTGGGGTACACTTGTCTCGGAGAGAAAAGGATCTTTGCACAGAAGTTAACAGGACTCATTGTAAGAGCTTTAAACCAGCCAAGGGGGGTCCTGGTTGACAGGAGGTTAGCAAATATGACACCCATCTACAAGAAGAGCCAGAAGGAAGATCCAGGGGACTACAGGCCTGTCAGTCTGACCTTGGTGATGGGGAAGATCATAAAGCAGATCACCTTGAGTGCCATCACACAGCGTGTTAAGGACAACCAAGTGATCAGGCCCAGTCAGCATGGGTTTATGAAAGGTTTATGAAAGGCAGGTCTTGCTTGACTAACCTGACCTTCTACGACAAGGACACCTACTTAGTGGATGAGTAAAAGGCTGTGGATGTTGTCTACCTAGACTTTATTAAAGCCTTTGACACTATTTCTATTCTCCTGGAGAAACTGGCCACACATGGCCTGGACAGGCATAGGCTTTGCTGAGTGAAAAAATGGCTGGATGGTCAGGCCCAAATAGTTGTGGTGAATGGAGTAAAATCCAGTTCGAGGGCAGTCAACAAGTGGTGTTCCCCAGGGCTCAGTGTTGGTGTCAGTTCTGTTTACTATCTTTATCAATGATCTGGATGAGGCGATTAAGTTTGCAGGTGACACTAAGCTGGGTGGAAGGGTTGATCTGCTTGAGGGTAGGAAGGCTCTGCAGAGGGACCTGGACAGGCTGGATCATTGGTCTGAGATCAACTGCATGAGGCTCAACAAGGCCAAGTGCCGGGTCTTGCACTTTGGTCACAACAACCCCATGCAACGCTACAGGCTTGGGGAAGAGTGGCCGGAGAGCTGCCTGGCAGATAAAGACCTGGGGGGGGTTGTTCAATAGCTGGCTGAATATGAGCCAGCAGTGTGCCCAGGTAGCCAAGAAGGCTGACAGCATCCTGGCTTGTATCAGGAATGCTGTGGCCAACAGGACCAGGGAAGTCATCCTTCCCCTGTCCTTGGCACTGGTGAGGCCACACCTCGAATGCTGTGTTCAGTTTTGGGCCCCTCACTACAAGAAAGACATTGAGGTCCTGGAGCATGTTCAGAGGAGAGCAACAAAGTTGGTGAGGGGTCTGGAGCACAAGTCTTACGAGGAGCGGCTGAGGGAACTGGGGTTGTTTTGCCTGGAGGAAAGGAGGCTGAGGGGAGACCACAGCACTCTCTACAACTCCCTGAAAGGAGGCTGTAGCGAGGTGGGTGTTGGTCTCTTCTCCCTGGTAACGGGAGATAAGACAAGGGGAAATGGCCTCAAGTTGCACCAGGGGAAGTTTAGATTGGATATTAAGAAAAATTTCTTCATTGAAAGGGTTGTCAAGCACTGGAACAGGCTGCCCAGGGAAGTGCTGGAGTCTCCATCCCTAGAGGTATTTAAAAGAGGTGTAGATGTGGTGCTTAGGGATATGGTTTAGTGGTGGACTTGGACTTGATGGTCTTAAAGCTCTTTTCCCAACATAAATGATTCTATGATCCTATGATTCTATGATCTTTTTGGACCAGATGTAGGCTGGTGGAACACATTTGTAATAGTATTGAATTCAATTTTGCTTTTGCCAAGTAAACAAGTATTCTTGGTTTTGGTAGTGGAATTTCAGGAACTGAAACTGCTCTCAAACAAAATACATCTACATTTTAGGGGATTTACAGAACTAGAGGCAAAACAAGAAGTGATTGATCTAAATATTTACATTCTTTGAATTGTTTAACACATACAAAGAGTTTGTTCTTCACACAGGCCTCAGAACGACCCACTGACAGAGTAAGAGCTGATGCTCACATCCAGCATTTTCACGTATTGAAAATACATATTCAGCTATATGAAACCCTTAATTCATGAAGGGTTTTATGCAGGTGCTTAAAGATACCTAATGAAATGTTCATTGCTTATTTCAAGAACTCTTGCCTTTCCCAATAGATACAGCCCTAGCTTAGAACACAAATGAAAATGTATATTTCTACTTAACAGCAGATTACAATCTTGCTCATCTATTGCTTTAAGTATTTATATTCACAATGGAAAGAAAAAAACTCCAGCAGTTTCACATGTATTCATGATTTAACTGTTAGGAAAATATAATGCTAAAGGTTAATCTTGAGACAGGGAAACAGATGTTCAGTCAAAAGGAAATTTTTCTCAAGAGGAGATACCCAGGAAGTTTGTCTTTCCAATCTGCTCCAGCCCACAAAATTTCCCACCACGCTTATCCAACTGGGAAAAATTATGAATCAGCCTCCAATTTAACTGTGTATGTAGCAGAAATACCAACTTTGAGGACTCTAGCATGTAACACTATAAAGCATTTAACGCATTATAAAGCATTCTTAACATTATAAAGCACTTAAGTGAGAATCGTACTAAGCATACGCACGTTCTGTTAACAACATAATTCTTGTAACAAGTTTTAAAATAAACTTTCATTAGTCTAAAATCTAAGCCATTGAGTTGTTTAAGCTTAAATGATAAACAGAGCACTCTGGCTTTTAAACAGCGTAGCATTTCACAGGTAAGTTAGACACCATTGGATAGGCTTGCTAAGTGTGAAAAGTCCTTCACGAAAGGAGGGGGTGGTATTTCTCTTCTTAGCAGGTAACATGCTTACTGCTAGAGTACCTAAGCAAACACAGTCAGCCAGCAGTTTCAGAGACGTTTACAACTCATAGGAATCCTCATTGCACCGCTCACAGAAGCACAGAGGTTGGAAGGAACAATCTAGTTCAAAACGCCTGCTGAAGCAGGGTCACTGAGAGCAGGTTGGCCAGGACTGTGTCCAGCTGGGGTCTGAGTATCTCCACAGGTGGAGACTTCACAACCTCTCTGGGCTGCCTGTTCCCCTATTCAACCACTCTTGCAGGCAAAGTGTGTTTTCTTGTGTTAGATGGAATTTCACATGTTTCAGCGTGTGCCCATTGCCTCTTGTCCCATCAGTGGGCACTAGGCAAGAAGAGCCTGCCTCCCTCTTCATTCCCTCCCATCAGATACTTAACACAGTGATAGGATCATCCCTGAGCCTTCTCTTTTCCAGGCTGAACAGTCCCAGCTCTCAGCCTCTCATCATACAAGAAATTCCTTAATCATCTTTTGGTCCTGTGCTGATTTGCTCTAGTAAATCTGTACCTTACTTGTTGTACGGGGAAGCCCAGAATTAATGGTAGTGCTCCAGATGCAGCCTCACCAGTACTGGACAGGGGAAGGATCACCTCCCTTTGCCTCCTTCAGTCTTTCCTCAGAGAAGGAATGAAATTGTGCCTTTCACTTTTTACAACCATGGCAACCACTAGGAATAAGTAATCTGAGGCTAGGTTAAGGGCTGCCATATCATGGTCTACTACATATGATTCTTATGTCTAGCAGATTTTTTATTTAAGCTGAATTTAACCTCTGGTGCTTGCCAGATCTTGTTTCATTCAGCATGAGAAGTAAAAAAATACTTAGGTAAACCCACAATAACATTATCATAACACACACTGCTAGCTTGCAAACACTATGAAGTTTACCTCTGGCTCAAGAAGTTTAGTGCGTTTCCCAGTTCCCAAAATGAAAAAAAAAAAAATATATATATATATCAATCAATGTATCTTGTCCGGCAAGCATCCAACTGCATTTGCAAATAGCTTTAAGATATTTTGCAGTCCAGCAGAACAGAGAGGCTCTTCATCAAGCCACTGTGCTTAAGAAGAGGAGCTGAAGAGGGCAATACACAAGCAGGACAAAGTTTGTGGCTAATTGCACAATATGTACTCAACTCCTGACCTTCAGCTAGTCAGTATCCAAATGCAGGAAGGTTCCTTAAAAAGGACAGTTATCTACAGAGTAATTTAAAAAGAAGTAGGATCAAATAAGCTTGAAAGTACTTTTGTATTTAACTCATATATTGTAAAATAGAAATAGAAAGCAGCCTATAAAACAAATAAGGCTTAAAAAAAAAAACAACAAAAACCATGAGTATTCAGGTATATACACTGGAGGTGCTGACAAGGACCAAGCACATAAACCTAAATAGGAAGAGGAGCTTGTCATGTTCTCTTCACGCCAGCAGGACTTGGCTTATGCAATGGACTACAGTTCCTCCACACAGGGAGAAGTGAGCAGTTTGAGGTTGTTACATGAGCATCGGAACAATAATCAACACCCCGATATTTAAGATACAATTGCCAGCCTACCAGTATTTGTAAATTAAGCCATCATGCTCACATTTCTAAGGGTGAAGATCATTAAAATTACAAAAAAATCTGTACAAACTACTATTCAGTGGTATGAACATGAACAACATACCCTGGGTCTCAAAAAAAAAAAATTTGAGACAAGAACTTAGGCTTTTCGTTCTTTGCACACAGTAAAAGAAAGCAAAATGTTATAAAAAATCCTGATATCATTTGTTAAAATGGTAATGACTTTGGATATTCAAAAATTCACAACTAAGGCTACAGTATTAAACATAAAACACGATAGATCAAGACACAGGAAAAAGCTAACATCTTCTAAGAAGAAAGCATAATTTTATTGGCTAAGACATAACACCCTAGGTCCCACACTACTCCTGCCAGGGTTTTATTTGGGCAAATCTTGCTTTCATTCAGATCTGTTAATGATTTTTTGGTTGTCCCAAAATTAAATAAGTGATCTGTGTCAGCTCAATTACATTACCATTGATAGGAAAAAAACCAAACCACCACAAACGAAACCTTTTTTCCAGCCTAAGCTGGAAAGACTAAGTTATTGGAGTTGTCAGTAGAAGCAGTATTATTAAATAAAGGGGAATATAAGTGTTTAGGCAAAAGCATGACAGAAACATAATCCACTTTTACCATATTTACTACCAGGGCTAACTAACACGAATCTGTAGCTTAATGTTTTTTAGGGGAAAAGGGGAAGCCTGTGACATTGGACAGCTTCTGGATAGGACTTTTCTGCTGACACACTGCATTTTGGGGACAAACACCACTATACAGGCTTTGGGCATATGTTGTTAACAGTATCATCAGGAAAAACCTACTCAAAAGCTTCAGTTGTATTTTGTTTCTTCTAGACTGTTCTCAGTCAAAGCATCACAGTTTCACGCTGTACAAATCTAAGCAGGACAGGACTTGTCTCAAACATTTAGAGAAACACCTAATCAATATGATATAGGGAAGCAGTATTAGCATACTAAGGAAAGATGACCTTACTCATCTGGAAGACAAGTATGTTTCAATGGCCCAGTGACTAGCTTAGGGTTCCTGATAACAATAAAATGATCAACTAAGATAGCAAAACATACCAACTGAACCACAACTCAGACTGTAAATCTTCCCGAAATGCTCTACAGTTAAATAAAACTGACCAATATTTAGTTTGGAAAAGCACAAGAATATGTTTTACATTTCTCTGAAAAAGATGTTGTTTTGACACACAAGGAGATAACTTGCACGTCTACAAATATTACAGGTATTTTCAGTTTGCTCTTTCCAAACAAACAAACTGTAAAGAACATATCCATACTACAAGCACAGCAACATCAAACCACACTCATCCAATGTGTTGGGGGAAATATTTGTTTCCAATATTCGATACACACAAAAAAAAGCTGCTTCAACTGAAACATTCATTTTCTTCAAATTGGTAGTATACCTGCCAAGACAAAAAAATCCTCATTTTTATATTTTCCAGTGTACATTATCAGAAACTTTAACAGCAAAAAGATTGCTGTCACCGATAGCAATTGATATCACTGATACAATGATTGCTTGCTTTTCCAGCCAAACTCTAAGACAGATAAGACCATTAGTTAGAGCTGTAAAAGTCTATTTCCCGATAGACTCTCAAAATACCTCATCATGGCAACACCCATACATGTATTTTCCTGTGTTCATCACGGTAATACCCATTAAGCCATCTTTCCTAAGTTTGTTACAGCCACATACAATCCTCTGACCTTGATTTCTTTTGCAGTATTACATGAAGCATCCTAAGGACTTTTTTCAAGTGCATACACTTAGCCACCGATACAATGGAATATTTCTAGTCTTATGTGATTTTTTTTTTCCCCCCCCAAGAAAGGCACAAAAAGTGATTTGTATTTCATTTTGTACAATCAGCCCTTCAAGGCAGGTTTTTGCAATAACAGAACACTGCAGGTAATTGAGATTCCCCTTCAGTTCAAGCATTCCTACAGCAAGCACAAGGGACCAGAAAGTATACGCTGACGTGCCTACTAGAATATGAAAGACTGGTATGGTCTTCCAATCTAATGGTATTTCGTATGTCTATTTTGAAACAGTATTCCACACCTAACTATCTAGAGCTACAAAGTTCAGACGAATGTATCAGCTACTTAAAATTACTTTCTCAGTTCTTTGCCCATCATTCAAAACAGAAACCAATTCTATATTTCCTTATCCGCATTGAAGTCAAGGAGCATTCATTTCATTTTCAGGTATTTTACTTATTTTCAGTTAAATTAAGTCAATTTTTTTCTGTCTTTCCTGCCAGCCCTTCAGAAGACTGTTATGCAGTGAATTTCTGCAGGGAACATCTGTAGGTTACCCACCCTGTAACTAAATTATTTTAATTCTCTTAGTGAAGCAAGGACTTAATAGTCTTAAGACAACAAACCCCCCCCCCCCCCCCCCCCCCCAAGAACTTTAACCCCACTGTAACAAGCTTTCAGAAGTGTTTGCAGAAGCAGGAAAAACTGCAGGTAGAGTATCTTTCTCCATCATTCTTTCCTAAAAATGTAAAATCATCAATATGTTCAAGTGCAAAAAAACCAAAACAAAAACACCCCAAAAACCCACCACACCACAAATACACACACTCAAAAAAAAACCTGAAACAAAAAAAAAGAGACTTCTTTAAAAAAAAAAAAAAAACACACCAAACAAAAAAACCAAAAAACCAAACCAGACACACACATGAAAACACTCTGGTACCCCGAACAAAGGCTCTTTTTGCCAGCCACAAGGGACAAAAGTGACATTCCTTCATTGTCTACAGGCAAGACAACTGAATTTGATGTGCGTTGATAAACACTGAACAGGTATAAAAAGCTTGCAGAAAGCCATGCACTTGCTGGAAGGCAAATCTGAGGGTCTGTCAGCCAAAATAAATATTAACACGTGCCCACGGACACACGCAGATGCCAAGATCAGGTGCTGAACAATGGATAAGAGCCCCAGATATTCCTACCTCAGTTTGAGGGAACAATTTCTTCGGTTCGAGTTAAATTCCAGAATTTGAGGTGTTCCGCACAGCAAAAGCCATCTAAGTGTTAATTTTAAGTGACAAAACACAAGCCCAGTAAATTCAAAGTACAGTTGTTTTAGCCAACATGACACAGCTAGCATTGTTCAACCAAAAGCCTGAAACATGGATTTTCTTGCTGTTTACTGTAGAAAAGTACCACCCCGGTAAGGAATAAGAGGAGGATGATATCTGGAACAATTGCAAACCAGAGCAACACATAGCTCTGCTTCAAACATTTAATTACAAAAGCGCCAGTCAGGAAAAACAAGCAGGAGACCTGCCTGTTGGGAGACCTTGGGTCAGCCTGCGCTGGAGGGGAGGCTGGCTGGGAGGGAGGGCCAAGAAGGGAAGGAAGCAAAACAGGCGACTGATAAGATCGGACTCCTGCGCCCAAGAATCTGAAGTGACCCCAGCTTTCGGCCTAATAAAGAACATCTTTAAAAGCGATACTGAACATCTATGGAGAGAGAGCAAGCACAGAGGTTCAGCCCAGAGGTCACACTACAAAACTGGCCTTAAACTCTGCTCCTGAAAGGAATGTAAAGGAACATTCTTATTCCTCTGCCTACTGCTAAGACTGAAGGTGCCTTCTGGGGCTTCACTGGCAGCGTGACAAGATACGATTAGGACTCATTTTTTGGAAGCAATCCAAGTAAGCAGTAAATAAATCCACTTCATCTTCTGAAACCCATTTAAGATATTGGAAGGTACAGGAACATATGATTTCAAGAATCAAAAGCATCATCATAACCCAGTGAGCTTCCCTGTAGCGAAGAATTTCATCTTTCTGGAGGACCCAGCAAAAGGATATGACTCTTCATTGAAGAGAGCTGCTACTGCTTCTCTAACAAGCCTAGGAAAGCGCCCGTCCCTCTTTCTCCCCGTGTGCAGGCTCCCAGAGCAGCAGCATGACACAGGTCTGTGCAGAACAGCAATACCACCAGTCCCAGAAAACCAAGCAGGTGGCAGCACTGGTTGCAGAAAAACAAAAATACTGTCCCTAAACACATCAGCAGCTCTTCCACGAGGTGTGAAAAAAGGCATCAAACCTCATTACCTTTTCAAAGTAAATGTTTCCTAGTGCCCAGCAGTTTAGAAAATCATTATAACTAGAAAAAAGTCAAAAGACTTGCTCCCAAGTTAGCATTTTTGGTAACACCAGGTCTCTTCACCTTGTTCTCCATTTTAACTTTATTGTTTGAGGTTTGCTTATAGATTTTTCAGCAATAGGTAAAAGCAATTATCCCTTTGAGACCTGTTGAGGGTAACTTTACAGTTTACTCATGTCCCCAAGTACTCTGAGGTCTACTGAACATTTTCCATCTCCTTACTATACAATTAGACCTCTAGTATGCGATGAATTTTTACCTCATCCCCACTGTTTTACATTAGACAACACACTTCATTTTATCCTCATTCCATACCTTATACTAGTTTAACTTGGTAAATTACATTCTTTGCAAAAAATGTCCTTGCTTAAAACACAAGCTTCTCAAAGTCAACAAATATCCACAACGTCAGACAAAAATGTTGTGGAAGGGAAGGGTGGCTCCCCGAGGAATTCGTTATGCCCTAAATCCACTAGGAACAGTGCAATAAATGGAAATAAAAATATGAAATAGCTAAGTATCACCAGAAATTATGGCAAAAACCTCAGGAAGAAGTGCCGATAAGCAAGGAAGAACTAATGGGGGGAGCAGGAGGACCAGAGCTAGGGCAGAACTGGGAATCATATGTTACCTCTAGCCAAAATTCTGTATTTTGTGATAACCCAGCCTAGCTAAGTCATAAATCTGTGTCAAGAAATCTAGCATTGGTAAAGTTATCATCAAATAAGCAAGAAATAGAAACTGACTATTCTTAAATAGAAGTGGTAGTGACCTAAAACAGCACTAAAGAAAATCGTATTATACAAAGATTTTGCTTGTAATTATTCCCTGTCCTCAAGAAAGTAATTCCCTCAGTTTACGCAGTTGGTATTCATGCCACACTCACTTCTGTGCTGAACACATTTAGGAAGTACAAGAGTAATTGTACAAGCAAGCAGTATTTTAGTTGCATCATATTTAAAATTATACTTATTTTCACTTCTGCATAGAATTGAAACTGAAAGGAGATTGCCTTTACATGTAAGGGATCTAGGAATCCACAGAATCTGCAAAACAGCCAGAAGGCAAATGCTGCTAAGAAGTAGGTCACTCCTGCCGCTTCAAAATTATTTACAATCCGCAAACAACATGTTATAAACACAGCTAGCATTAACATTGTAGGCATTATGGTCAAACCAAGCACATACACTTAAAGACAGAGAAGAAAATGTTGCATTTCAGAAGTCACTCTCAAATAATATATGCTGAATTCAAACAGCCACCTTTCTTAAAAACCGCACCACACTAACAGAAGAGCAGTTAATATAAGATTTAGGCAAAACCTTAGTTAAATGAGGTACAACTGTCAAAAGTGTGTTACACAAAACACGTAGGCATGTTCCATGAGAATTTGGACTCTGTGCTTTGGGAAGCGTACACTTGGTCTCATTAAAAAGTTGTATTTGACTACTTTTCACTGTTTCCTATACAAGAAAAAAAACAATTGCTTCCATATTTCTGAATCACAGTAACCCAGACATTTTGCCAGCTCCCCATTAGCTTCAGCTGATCTGCACTAGTTCTTCTGGGATATCAACAACAGCATTTGAAAGACCAAGCCTGCACCACAACACACTGCTCTCAATGCTCTCACAGCACCATGGCAAATCACTTTACAGACAACCATCGTACACTGAAGAGCTAAAAAAAAAAAAAAAAAAAAAAAAAAAAAGCCAGTCTTTCACAAACCTGATCTTTAGATCCACCTGATACAGATACACCTGAAATAATGCTACAGTGCAACACTCAGCTTTACTTGGGAGTCCAACTCCTCCCCCTCAGTCTTCACTTCAGAGCACACTTTGAGTAGGTAGACTCCCTAAACCAACAAACTGAGGTCAACTCACAAAAGAAACATTACTTCCTAACATTTCATTCAGCTGGCAAACTAAAACACTTCTGCAGCTGAAATGGTCTTTGGACCTCAGTCATATATATGCTTTCACTTCCCAGATAAAAACTAGTATCATCTTTCCAGGATACAGTACCATCAATAAGGAAAAAACATGTCACCAGTACCATTTATCCTAAAGAGGATGTGCACGTTGGTTTACCTAGAATGACCTTCCTTACCACACTCAGCTTGTCACCAGATGGCATTTAAATATGACATTCCCCCCATCCTAATACTACTTAAGCATTTCCCGCTCTGTTATAATGGATGAATTAGTATCTGCTACAAAACAAAGGAAGTGTGGTTCAGACCAATTCCTTCCTGAAACGATTTTAAGCATAAAAAAACCTACGGTCATGCAGAAAACAACATATGATAAGAGTCACTCCACAAAAAACAGTTAAAAACAAAATCTCCCATTACTTTAAACAGTGACATAAGATGTAGACTTGAAACTGTATAGGTAGTACCAACACATTTTTTATTTTACATGTACATCTTCCTATAAGCATGCCAAGGCATCTGCATAGTGAGTCACTTTTCTAGGCTTGGTCCAAGTAGTTGGTTATAATCAACTGTAAAACCGTGAGACTTTAGGGTCCCTACAAAATTCCAGTCTCATTTGTTCAGTTGAATAAAAATCACCACAAACTTGCAAAGGCCAAAAGTTTACTCTCAGTGCCAAGAACTCCAGATTTGTCTCTTACTACTTGCCACAGAAAAGAAATCAAAAGCTATATTGTGGTTTGGAAGGTCAGCAAGGCAAGCTACAGGTACCTCAGAAATAAAACATGAGACACGAATCACCACAGAATGTTTGGTTGGGTTCTGTGTTGTTTGGTCGGGTTCTGTGTATGACCGTATCAAAAGGAAAATGACTTTCAAGGGGGATAAAGATCAACTAAAAAGCAGACCTGGAAAATCCAGGTCCTTTTCCCATAGAGGTAGAGTAGAATATTCATTGACAGGATGCATCTTACTAGAAAGGATGTGTTCTGACACCAGCATCCACCCAGCATGAATTCACGATGGAATAACATACGTCTCCTAGATGAATCCTGGAGAGGCAGGTCAGCAAGATGACCATGACTCCAATTGCACCAGCAAATAAAACAAAAACTGGATTGGCTTATTATCAAGTCAACCTTTACTCCATATCCTCATCATCTTTACACTTGGCAAAAGTGGAACTCACCAGGTGCTCAGGAACATATTCACAAAAGTATATTGCCTAGAGAGGCTGTCCATAGAGCAAAAGTGGTTCTTTTTTATGTTTTAGGTTCAAGAATTGACAAAGCAGGGATCATACAGCAACAATTATGTAATTTCATCCACAGGCTTGAGTTACCTAAAAAATTAACACCTAGTTGATTTCTAACAAAATTTACCTCTAAAATATAATATGCTGTTTTTACCGTATTTCACCAAGAAAACAACAGCACCTACTTCTCTACCGTGAATGGTTTTAAAAATAAACATGAATTCTTCTGCTCTGTTAACAGCACAAGCCTCTTGTATTCATGCAGTACTGGTCATTTGAGGCACGGACCAAGGAAGCAGGGGAAGAAGAGTAAAGGAACCCAGGGCACTCAAGTTAGTACTGAAAATAATTTTAAAGCTCAGTCAAGCACCTTGCGTTACCGAAACCACACTAGCAAACCACAGATGAGTAGTGGCACTGTATTTACTCAAAACCAATACCTTAAAAGCACTATTTCACCATTAACTCACCATACTGCTGTGGCACATGAACTATGTAACCATGCAAAGCTTTGAGATCATGCCAAAAGCAGTGGGAAACAGCATAAAACAAGAATCTGGTAGACTCTCTTAAGAGACTCATCATAAATGCTTGGTATCTTAAGTTTAATTTCCTTCTGAAGTGCTATTACCCCTCATCCCCTTTCCAAACAACAGCTGACCACACTGGCAATGAGTTTGGTTTCGATCAATTTGGATGGCCAGAAGTCAAGTGTCTTGTGCTCTATCTTAAGTTACATTAACAAAATTCAGGCCAGCTTCTATCACAGTCTTGACATAATTTTGCTTAGGTTCTCCTAGTTCCTCTCCAAGGTCATGCATATATTCCATAGGGTGCCTGCTTTGTAAGCACAGCTGTATGTTCAATTTAAAGACCACTTCAAGTCCCTAGAATGTTTTTTTAAGCCTTAGCTAAAATACCAATATATTCAATTATCACTTATCTCTTAGGAGTAAAATTTATTTTCATCATTAACTGAACTAGAAATGAATTCCTGAAAATGTGTCCATCAATTTTTAAAGTTACAGTTCTTCTAAGAGTGAGAACATGAGCTGAAAGGTCTTTTATTTTTTTGTGGTGAAGGCACGTTAAAATAGACATAAACCGCCTAGCGTATTAGAAAGCCAGGTGTCCAATTTTTCCCTTAATAGCTGGAGGCAAAGAGGGAAAATAGGTTTGACCCAGTTATGCAGAAACCCATATGACCACTCTATGTTAAGCTCACATGAAAACAGGATACATTCCTATTCTGTTAATTCATTCTCTGCAGAAAACAGCTGAACCTAAGGGATTTTCAATTCTCTCAGTTTGCCGTATAGGCTCACAAAAGTAATCTCTAATAAAAAAAATTAAAATAAATATTATTATTTTCAGAAAAAAAGTACCATAGACTGGAAGAGCTTGGAAGGAAGAAAAGAAAAGAAAAATCACAAATCTCTTTCAAGCAAGAATCATAAATAAAATTCTCACTGTAACAGGAGTGTCTGTATCACTCCCACCAGGGTTACTTTGTTGCAAAAGCAATGCTTACAGTGAATAATCATCAGCATACACATGGAATACTGATAACTGCTTTTGAGAATATGGAAGCCCATTAGGATAACAGAATTACGAGAATAAAGGCAAGTTATTTACATATATTGAGTTACGCCTTCACGTCCAGCTTTGTCTTAATTCTCAAAGCAACCCCATCCTCCAGCACATTTTTTTTATTACAGTAACAAAACCAAGAAGCTACCTGTGTGCAAGCAACGTATTAGCTCATAGGACATTTTCACATTCAAGAAATCATTAGATCATTTTACAGCATAGGTGAATCTGACATACTAAGCATATATACAATTTTTTTCTTTCAAGTTGCAGATGCTGAGAAGAGGCCCCTCAAACACCTTGCATTTATAACAAACCCATTCTTCTTATCTCCATCCCAGAAGACTTAAGAGCCTTACCTTTTCTTTCAAGGTCAAACACCAGAGCCCATTTCCCCACACTGACCTCAGCTGACTTGAAGCCTCAGCAGTTACAGACCACTGATCAAAAACTCCACACCTTGATCCAAAACGATGACCAAGCCACCTTCCCTGGGCCCACCTCCTCTTCTATGTGTCTTTACATATATTGTACTTACAAACACCACTGTCCTGGAAGTATATTGCCATAAAGTAGACTTGTAAGGAGGAGACTCTTGAGCAAGGGAGAGGGCAGGAGAGAAAGAGCAACCAAAAAAAAAAAAAAATAAAAAAAAAAATCACTGTAATCACTTTAACAACCTGTAAGGGAAAATTATTGTGAATTGCACTTCCACATGCACACAAGTTTGCTGTTTCAGACAGAAATGTATATGACAGCATTAAACAAAAAGCTGACAGACATGAACGTGACTAACAGCAGAGGAGAAGCACAGAATCACAAGAGTTCCTAGCAGACCAAACCACTTTTGACCTTTCTGTTACCAAGAAAGTATACCAAAGTGCACAAAGCAGGTGATAATTATTTGACAGAAGTTAAAAAAAAAAGTCTTTCTTGCCTACTTACATTGTGTACATTTTAAATATTCTGGAAGGTAAAAACATGGAACTCATCTTTAATACCCTCAACAGATCCATGCACAGAAGAGTGACAAGCCAAGCATCATGAGCAGCAGATGGGATAAGGTTCAGCAAAAACCACAGTCATATGCTAATTTGCTATTAATTACAGAAGCTGTCAGGACTACTGTAGTACTATGCACTAAGGAAGGACACCAATTAAACACACCCATTAAGGAAAATTTTTGACTAATAACAGCTTTTCATAAAGATATAATATTTTTAGTGACCAAAACAATAGGGTGGGGAACCTACAGTGATTATATTTGCTATTATATGCACAGAATCTGACATTCTTTATTGGAGGAAGACATGCAAGGCGTCAGCTCAAATGGTAAACCCAGTCCTTGTTGGTTTAGGGTAGAACATTTACCATGACATGCTCCCAAATAGTCCTGCTTTGTATCAGCCTCCTCTATGAAAGCTTTGGACTGCCAACTTGAAAGCTCAAGAGTATCAACAGATTTTGAGCAAATGTTGTTATCACTTCTCTTGCACACAAGTTAGTAAGAAAAAACATGCCAACAGGTGAAAACAAAAGCTTACTTCAGTTTCTTACCTGAACATCCCATCAGTTGTGAAACATCACAAATTACTCAACTTGTCCTGCTGCCAAAGTTTGCCCAAAGGGAGGACCAAAGCTAACCAAAGCTCCATACTCCTAAAAATTTTAATGGGTATGTAAATAGAAGCAAGTTTCTTCCATTGACATTTTCATGACCCTCTGAAAGTACAAGACCACCAACACCTCTCCACGTATCTCCAAGCTTTCCTTCCCTTCAAGGAGAATTGCCATACAGATTTTGCAATGAGCAGGTTGTCAATAAAAGCATAATTTAGATTTAGATCCCTATCTATGTCAATTCCTAAAGATTTTAACCCCAGGGTGGTAGTCATTTGTCCTTCCAAGCCTTATCAGCCAGAGTTGCTCAAAGCCAAGGCAGACAGGGAAAACAGACATCAAGAAAATACAGAAGCAACTAGAAAACTTAAGGAATTTCCTTCCCCTCAACACACAAATCCTATTAGTTGCTAACTAAGTACTTGTCAGTGTGAATGACTAACAGCAAAGAATATTTCTTATATCATCTGGAAAGAGCCAAGCCCCTGAGATCTCATTATCAGAACCAAGTGCCCCAGATGACATGAATTATTTACTGCAAACCAGTGCTTTTGATTATGCACATGCATTATATGCTGAAGGTGCATCTGTGCCCCAGTTTTAAAACAACCATGTGGAAACAAAGCCAGAAACCGAACTAAAATATGACATTCGTTCCACAAAACAAAATGATGCTCTTGGCTGATAAGCTGAAGTTTACCTATCACATGTGATAGTACACAGATGTTTTCAATACAGCCTTAAGGTAAATGATAACAGGCTGGAGAATACATGCATTCTTCTTCCTTTTCTTTTGACAAACTGACAGAAAATAAAATTCCTGGTCTTAATCACGAGTACCCAAAGCACAAGGTAATCAATTTCATTTATCTGAGTGACAGTACACAGGGAGACACAGAAACATCAAAATGCACTTGTTCTCGTTACGCTCCTCTGTTTTAGGCCTGTTCCTACCCTCTACAGTGTGATTTCAGAAGAAAATCTATTGCCCATCTGAGACACACACTGACAGCTTATGGACTGCAGCTCTGAAACTCCAACAGAGGGGTTTCCCCCATCTCTTCTCCCTCTTCCCCCATCAGAAAGCAGTCATAAGTGGGCAACCTGCCCACAGTTTCATTAAAACAGAATGAAAACTTGTTTCTCTAGGACCAGACCATATATTCAGGTTCATTTACTACTTCTAGTTCATTAACATCACCAAAGTCAGCAGATGTCTTCATACAGCATCTTCATGCCTATGACAGCCATCAAGGTGACTGCCCAACAGGAATGTGGTATCCTCCATTTTAGTATTAAATCCAGTCTTAACATTATATAGAATCATTAATTTCACATAACAGCATTTAGAATATTTGTAACACCAGCCTGAAAAACAATCCCAGTATGTATGAATACAACAGTCATTCCTGAACGGAAAATAGACAACGATGTTCACATGGATATTGGGGTGCTCATTCACATCACTTTGTTAGGCTGATTTAAGATACCACAAGTTAGTTCTCACACATCTGAGCTGACTGAAGAAAATTTCTGAAGTTACAGCAGCAAGTAAAAGAAATGAGAACCACTCCCTAGCCACGAGACAGTATTTATTGCATCAAAACCTAGGAATTGGAAGCAAATACTCTTTTAGATAATTTGTAATCAGTTTACTTTGTTTTTTCAAAAGCTTTCATATATACAACACAAAACCTTTGCTCCTATACAAGAAGCTCTTCATTCTGCTGCAAGTCTTTATTCCCTTGTTTAATAAACAACATGCTGACCTGAAGGTAGAGGAGAAATTGAGTACACGTGTAATGCATACAAAAAGCAGCTCAGCTCCCAACATTTATTTTGAACCACAACTCCACACCATGAAAACTGCAGATATGTTCAGAGTAAACATTTACATTTGTTCCCTGTGTTCTTTACAGCAAATACCCAGAGTTTTTTGGAGGGGCCACAAGGAGGGAGGAGGAAAGGGAAGCATGCATTGGTCGTGCCGCAGTTTAACTGGGCAGACCAGGAGGAACATGTGTTTACAGAACCTCTTCGCAACTCCGTATCAACTTGGAGATATTTACAACCATAACACAGCACGGAGCAATTATCAAGCCAACAAGGAATAGAAACCTGACCTCTAGGGATCTGTAAGCATTCTACACTGTTAATTTTAACCACCAAAATAGGCATCTCGCGAGGGACCTTTTAAAAGCAATGGGATTTAGTGCCCACAAGCCCTTTGGAAAACCTATCTACAGGCTGAAAATATCAGCCAAAGAGAAATAGGCTGTACCAGAGACTAACACCTCAGGTTACTTCCCATATGCAGTGAGCATGGGAGAATAAACTTAGCACCTGAAAACAAACCAGTACTGAGCTCTGCTATCTCATCTTCCAGGTTTATGGTGTTAAGATTTATTTTCCCCTAAGTTAGAAAAAACTACATTCATATGTCAAATAGATACAAAGAACATCAGTTTGTAAACATAAATAAGATTTTTAAAACCGTTGGTGCAAACACAAAACACGCATAGGTCCCTGCTCTGCTACAAAACACGTGTAAAATTAGTAGTGCACTTGAGACAAATGCTAGCGACCCAACTCTTTCCTGTTTTGGCATTCCCTAAAGCCTGCCTTCTTCCAAGTCTTCTAATTCCCACCATTTATGTCCTCAAGCCCCCTCTCAAAACACCAGCTTTCCTCTAAAGGCACCCTGTCAGAGACCCTTCCCTTCAGATTTTTATCTTGCATCCTCTCTTGCAACAGTCACCAGTTGTCTTCTACAAGCTTTCTCCCTCTAAACAAAGGAGAAAGGACCCCACACATTCGGTTAACAATCCTCGCATACACAGGGTTTTAAAATCTGCGGATTTGGAAGGTACATTGCCACAATTGTTCTCATGTAATGCACTGCCTGTAGCTCTCCCGGCTATGCAGGGAAGAGAAGGAAACTATTGAGCTCAGCTCTTGCATCTGTACACGGCTGTATCTTTACAGTTAACTAATAGCCTTGCTTGAATTAAAGAGTATGGTTTTAAAATTCAAGTGACCATTTCAATGAGCTTCTCAGCATTATTTAGCAGCAATAAGAAATAGAACTTGTTACCAAGTGTGGACAGCCTCAGATTAATGGCCAACACACCTCGCATTTCTAATCTATCCTGTAAGTTTGCAAACAGAGTTAACAAGTTATTACAAAACCAGAATTATTATAGATAAAAATCACATAGAAAGTTTGAAAAGCTGGAACAAGCACAAAATGTAAGAGTTGAGGTTATTCTGACTTCATCAAAACCTATAGCTGAAACAGATTAAGAATGAGGTGAGTTGGACACAAGCCATCCCTTTAGCTGAACTGGCAGCATGAGCTCAGAAACAGGTATAGTCACCAAGCATGCACAGAGATGTCAGGCATTAGAGCATCAGCTCAGAGCTACACCAAATTCAAGGTCTCCCTCTGACAAAATTGGGGACTACGTTTTTTCCTAGCAGCATTAAACCTACCTACCCTAAACAAAAGGCCTGAATTGACAAATCGCAGAAAAAGTTGACCTAATAAAATAAAGCAATCTGTTAGTTTGCAGTCAGAATTTCTATGCCATGCCTCACATACTGACACTTCAAGTCTGAATTATGTGATGTAGGAAGTTTCCATGGATTAAGCTCTATCACTGTGCCCACAAACCAATATAACACTGAAGAAGAAAGACTTGGCATGAAAGACTTGAGAATGTGTCATGGTTTTATGGCAATACCATTCTTTTATTTCTGCCATTTAGGCTTGTTCTCTTTAGCTTCCTCAATGCCAACTCACCAACCTTTAACTTTAGAAGTTCTTGAGACATCCAGGACTTAAGTGACTTCCACATACCCAATCCTTAATTCCTTCCTTCAGAAGTTCTCTCTCCACTAGTGAACACAGACATTTTAATACTACTTTCACCATTAACCAAGCCATAGAAGACATTCTCAACTACCAATACTTCTAATTGCTCTGGGTAGTTTTGGTGCAGCAACCCAAGATACCCACACAACGCAAGCATTAATGACACCCCAACTACACACAAGCATGCCGAGAGAAGCACCCTCAAACCAGAATTACATCTTTTCCTGCTCTGTTTAAGGTATTTGCACAGACTAGTGACTCCAAATGCTATTTCCATATCAGCAAACACTCTTTTCAGGGCATTGTTTCCCATACAGCCTTGCACAAACAAGCTTCTAGAAAGCCTGCAAGTACTTTCACTGCTGTGAAACAGGACGATAGGAGAAATACAGATACATACCCATTTTTTCCTAGACATAAACTGCTTATAGTAAGTTCATTTATTCCCCAGCCAGTGCATAATTGCCATAAAACTGTTCATCTTCAGTGGTAACTTTCCACAGGCCATATGACAGTCAATTTATTGCAAGTTCTACTTTTGCATATAAGGAAAAAAAAAAAGAGTGCCAACGGCTATGAAATTTGTGACAGTTCTGGGGAAATGACATTTCCTTAGACATGTACTTTTAATTTAAAAAAAAAAAAAAAAAAAAAAAAAGGATCTCCTAACACATGCTCATACATATCTCCCTAAGTAAAAATGGCTGGGAATGTTCAAACATATTGCTCTCTTGCTGCCTGAAATCTCTAAACTTTGTTTGGCTTTTGGTTTTTTGTTTTGGTGTTTTGTTTTAGGGTTTTTTTTGTTTGTTTTTTTTTTGTTTGTTTGTTTTTTTTAAACTTTGGCTTCTAAGCTGTAAGTGTCAGTCATACATTCCATAACTCTTCTCATGGAAACATTTTTAAAAGTTGGAGAGCAGGGATCTGAGCTCTCTCTCCAAAGAATTAACTGAGCATGAGACTAAAGTCCAGCAAGATACTTAATTAACACCATTAATTCTGATACCTCTTGGTAATATTCTAATTAGAAAGGGTGGCTGAGAGATTCAGAGGCTCAAGTCTCATCCTATGCAGTAGCAAGATAAGGTGAGTGTAGAATAATGTCAGGGTTTCAAATCAAAAGCCATCTGTGCAGCACATTAAAGAGCTATTATGCATCAAGCTGTCTTAATGCCCTTTGAAAGCCTTCACAAAACTATGCAACTTAGAATTGTTCACTTATAGAACTGACTGCAAGGATTTCTTCAGATATGGGACCTGCAACATGCAAACTTAATTTATAGGGTCATCCTCAAAACTGACTTAAAAAGACTGTCCCAATGCTCTTTGAGAAAACCGCAGCACTATGCTGCTGCAATTGCTATTATCTGCCACATTAATAATGTCTAAGTATCAGAGAAAGGTGTTTATAATTTGAAGATTCTCAAGTTAACAATAGGATTTTACACTGTAAACAAGTCTGAGTCTTGTCCCACAAGATCAACCTTCACACAACTCAGACATGCACCCTGGATTCAGCTAAACCAGTTTCCCTTCCTTTATCTAATTTTAAAAAGCAGGATAAAAATCTTATAAACCAAAATGCAAACTACAAAACTGCTGTAAGAGAACCAATCCCCAAAACACTCCTAGAGAATTCTGATTACTTGCATAAACTATGAATAAAAAGGAGAAAATCTGGGAAAATCCACATCATGGGCAGTAGTTGAGTTAAGAGTCCTATTAAAAACAGGTTTTCTTAATTTCCTCTGCAAGTCCCATGAAATGCAAAAACAAACTACCAGTTCTCATTTCTCCAACGTATCACTTAGCTTGTACTCCATCTTCAAAGGACTAGAGAATCCAGTTTAACTTACATATCTCATTACCTCCACCTACTGGTAAGACATGCTGCTGGTAATAAAAGAAACCCACCACCACCAAACTCTATTTCACATACCTTACTTTCTTTTTAAATTTTTTTAATTTCAGAAATATTAATAAGGAAAGAAGTGAGAGGGGAGAAAACAAACAATTCAACTCAAAAACCCTGAAGGTACGGATTAGCTGATACACCTCACACCACCATTTTCTGATGTCTAGAATTTATTCACACCCCTACCAGTATATGAAATTTACCTTTGGATTGAAACATAACAGCAGGAGACACCCAGTGGTACCTTTCTCTTATTTGTTTCCAGTCTAAGAGTCAATTTAAGAGATCAATGGGATTTAACATTAAGCTTCACAGCCTTTACTGGTAACACACTAGCACATCAGACATGTTTCTCCCCATTTATTATCACTTATATCTCAGTTTCTTTTTAAACAGGAAAGCACCCTTAGCCTTCAAAGTTCTTAGAACTTGTTTTCCCATCGTAATCCACATATGGTTTCTGTTACTGAAATTACTCAGAACTTAATTGGTTTAATTCTAGATGCTATATTTCCTAAAGTGATGACAATACACACATTAAATGAAACAAAGCATGCTAACCTGCTAACACTTCAGTAGTGTCATGCTAGAAATAACCAGTCAATGCAGCTACTTGTCAGCACTACTAGGTAAATCTGTCGATTCCATTACTGGTCATTGAAATGACAATTTAACAACAGCGACATAAGAATAAGCCATTGCATGCTTGGGTTTTTTTGTTTGGGCTTTGCAGGGGGGGGGGGAAGGTATTAAGTTGCAAGCAAGTATCATCATATTTATTTATTCTGCTCAATTCAAAACCCAGGTTAGGTTGCAAACTGCCATTCATAGCGGCTTCCTTATGATATCGAATGTTTCCACTCCTTCCTAAACATGTGTTACCACAGAGAGCTAAGCAAAGCTTTGCATTTTCACCAACTAGCAAGCGCTACCTCTAAGGAGCAATAACACCTTCTATTTCAAACCATTCCTAGCATCTTTCCTGGACTGGCACAAATACACAAGCTTGCCAGGGGCTGAGCACAGCTCACAGCCGCGCTTCAGCACGCAGCCTCTGCTCCTTCAGCCAGCTACAAGGCACTCGGCCACACTCCTCTTTCAAACCAGTGCTTTGGGAGTCAAAGGAAGTTAACAAGAAATGAAATAACCCATTACCAGTAAGTCATATTTAAAAAAAAAAAATATATATATTACTACTAAATGAGACTGGTAGTCTCCAAAATCTTGCTTCCCCCTACGTTACTACTACTTATTAGATGTGATCTTCATATGTGCCTGGAAGCTTTCCTTATATTCAGCTGTTCTTTTTAAAGTATTAGCTGATTTTAAGACATCAAAACTTTGTTCTAATGCAAAAAAAAAAAACCAAAAAAAAAAACCCAAAAAAACCCCCCATGCTTTCTTTTTTGCAGATACTTTTACGTAATTTATTCTACGCCTCCGTATACTCAATCCTCAGTTGTCAGTAGCCAGAAGGGGGCAACATTTTAAATAGCATGTAAAAACAATACCAGCTTTATCACTTGCCAAGCTATTTGACATGCTTATTCTTCCCAAGTAAAAATCACCACATTGTCTCAAAGCTCCTCACTTTCAATATTACAAGGAAAATTTCCATTTCCTCCTTCTACTTACAGATCCAAGAGTTTCAATGAGTGATTTGATAAGGAAACTTCTTTTAAGCAGCGAATTAAGTATTCTGCCACCAGTACTGCAATGTACTGCTACGATGCTTCAGTCCAAGCACAGCAACTGTGCTGTGGAAACATTACTCTTAACTTGGAGGAAATGGCTGCGTTCATTATTTCCTGTATTGAATTTAAGTTCAAAACCAAAACCTTTTCTGAAGCATCTCATATTCTTCACCTAGTTAACCTCACCGAGTTCCTAATTTAGACTCAGCGTAGCTGCCCCAGAATGAGATTATTTTTTCATGCAACACACTTGAGTTTCACACTAAAGTCAAAATGAAGATCCACTTAAGGGAAATGCAAACCCTTTTTATCTCATGATAAATAAAATGAATTAGTTGTTCTTTGAAATTCAGCAAGCAAAATATGCTCTGATCCATCCATTTCAAGATGGCACTGTTCACTGATCCACAAGCAGAGCTACAAAATTTTCTAAGAGACTGCTGCTATGGTGATGCCTCTTCAAGAGTGAACAATGTCCAAAAAAACACTGTGGAGAAACACGGCAAAAAACTCCACTGGTTTTTAAATAGCCTATTTCAATCTGGAGAGCAGGAGAGAAATGCTACCAGAATGGAAAAACAGTTTCAAAACCTACACAGGAGAAAATTTGAATGCTATCAAAGAAGTTTAACCTGGGATTCACCCGAGAGCTTTATTTTTCCTAGTGTGGATGCTAACAGGCTGCATTACTTCTTTTTTCTTTTTCAAAATGCAAAACCACCAAAAAGGTTTTGCCTTTTTAAGCAAACCCATTAGTGGGATTCACTCACTAAATATTTTGCCTCCAATTCCAAAAAACCTGATGAATGGTAACTCAGTGCTTGAAGTGGACCATAAACACTAGAGATATCTGAAGGCAAGAACAGTGTTGTGAAAAGTCTGATTATTGTTTTTAGCTACTCCTCAACGCCTGGCAGCGCTTACACGTGACAATGAACTTGTGCCTATGAGCTTGCCCATGCGGGGCTATGCTTGACTGAGTCAGCTCTAGCTTTGACCTGTTAAGAGAAGCGCCTTGCTTCAGGTTTCAAGCTGACGTGCCTTCAGGTTGCTGCTAGCCATGACAAAGCACACAGCACAGCAGCGGGGTGAAGCAAAATACACATTGCTCAAGGCTCACGGGAAACCTGCAGGCCAAGAGAAAACCGTTTCATCATCTGGAATTGGCACCTTTTCCAACCGAGTATCTGAAGGCATTCAGTATGACTAATGCTCGCCTGATAGTAGCGCAAAAAATATTTTGAACTTGGATTGATTTGGGCGTGAGGATGCAAGGACACGATGCTTGGCATTCCGATATGGTATCAGAATCTTTCAAAATTTTAGCCCTAGGGAACTAGGCACTTTCTATGTAAGTCAGGCTTATTCCTTTAAATTCTCCATAGTTTTACAGATCCATTGGGTTTTAAAACGCAACAAAATATTTTTAAGGTATGCCATAACAAAAAGCAAATTTCACTTCATAATTGAGGAGATTCACTCAGGGAAAAAAAGCCAGAATTTCAGAACAGAAAAGCAGGCCCAAAAAAAAAAAAAAGGTCAAAAAATTAAGTTACAGAAGCTGAAGCAGAGAGGCCACACTGATTTCCTAATGCTGGTTTAGATGCTCTAGTCCCAGTCTCATCTATCCCCACTAGTCTAGTAGGAAACTCTGAATACAAACTGTCCTTTTATGGCTTGGCATTGTGCCAACTTTTCAATACCAAGCGTTCAAACATTGGGGACATGAAGTTTCACATTTTTTCCAGTATGTCTGGATAAGCCACCCTTTTAAGGCCTATTAATTAGGAAGCTCTTTTAGGAAATAAAAGATCATGAACCAAAAGATCATGAACCAAGATCAAACAGCTCAGCTGCTCATTTCTGTATTTGTATGATCCCTGTCAGATGTTCTGCCAGAATCGCACTTCCTGTGCAGAAGCTGCTTTAAGCAAAACGTTCTCACAGACTTAAAATTCCGAAGGCTGGGCAAGTGCTTATTAGTAAAGAAGCTTTTGATTTATTTTATCCTAAAATAGCAAATATGTAGTTATTTCTACAATCATATGTTAATTGACTGCTGAACTGTAACTATGTTTAGCATACGTAGCATCTCGGACACTACATCAGTACAAGGAATATCTGCCTCACCACTTCAAACACTACTCAGCAGCTTCATTTTTGAGGTGCCTCACTGCCCAGCACGTGTATGAAAACAGAGAATACACCATCCTTATTTACCCCTCCTTACCGCTTCTCCTGCAACCACCACCCTTCCAATAATCAAATAAGCAGTTCTATAAATACCATGTCAGATACCAATCTTGATAAATAAAGGCTTTTAGTTATTTTGAAAGTTATTTTGTATTCTTCATTACTCTACCAGCATTATACATTGTTCTTCATCTGTTAAACTTCAGTCCTGACATTGCCATCATCTTCTGGTACTTTTAACAAAGAGACAGTCACCATTAATTTAAAATAGAAGTCTACTAATAGACAGCAATTGTTTTTATCATCACTACAAGGTATAAAACAAATACTAAGAAATTAATTTCTCTGGTCAAGTTCACCATAAAATTATGAATTTGTTTCTCACAAAACTCAGCATCTGCAGTGTAGGTCAGCTGTCACAATTCCATCCTCACTGGCTTTATAAGCTCCCAGCTGGGTCAACAGAACACATTAGAGACAAGAGCTTGGAAAGTACAACAGGAGCCGCCTGTTTAAGCACTACTCCTTTAAGTTTCTAACTAAATCCTGACTACTAAAAATTCTGAGGGTAACCTGAAGTGCTACTTTATAGTATTTTAAACATGGACTTACTTACAGGTTCTTTAATATAGATTGTCCCTATAGCAAGTTTTCCCCAAAAAGGAGTTCATGACCAGAAAGCAGATGAATTTTGCTTCTATTATAACATAGCACATATTTATATATTTATAAATCTCTTTGTCTCTGATGCTGTAAGGCATACCTGCTTTTCTGACGAGAGAAAATTAATTACATTTAAAAGAGTGTTTTACTTTCCATCAAGCTGTGTTCTCAGTTAGATGGCATACCAAAACCCAAGACATTCAAGGCATAAACCCAATATAAAGAGTTATGGGATTCCTGCACCCTGAATATCCATTAGCAAGTTACATTCTTCAATACTGTGTTCCTGGAAGAACAATTTAACCTCACACTTGCCCATTATCTTCAGAGTTTCACCACAGTGATACCACAGGAAACTCTCACCTGAACATTCTTCTGCTTCCAAACATCACCAGAATTATTGGCTTTATAGTACCTCATGTACAAACCAATTCTGCATTCACTAACATCCCAGTGATTACTGCAAATTAACTTGCCATATCCCTATTTATAGAAGGTTATACTTGAGGATATAGGAATGATAAGACTCCACAAAATTCAACTGAAAATAGATGCATAAGCCCTTCTGTTCACTTTCTTAACCACATGATTAGTATCTGTCCTGACAGCAGCAGTGGTAAATATTGTTTCAGTAAAGATCCTCAAGCTAACAAAAATCTTCCCCACATAAGAGATGATTCACAACAGGAATCAGTATTTTAGCTTCAGAGATCATGAACAACAACTATGTCTTCTCTTCCGCACAGGTACAACCTACTAATCAAGAACGATCTGCCCACAGCAAAATATTTATCTTGCTACTCTGTTCTACCAATAGAGACTACTCACATAAACATTGTCTAGTTAAAGAAAAAAAAATCCAGCATGACTATTCACCTGCCAACCTCCTTACAACAAAAACATGAATATTGCTAATCACAGTAGAAACAATCCTGTTCCACCTGTAAGTGTGAAGTTTCATAGAATGGTTTGGGTTGGAAGGGATCTTAAAGATCATCTAGTTCCAACCCTCCTGCCATGGGCAGGGACACCTTCCACTAGACCAGCTGACTCAAAGCCCCATACAACCTGGCCTTGAACACTTCCAGGGATGGGGCATCCACAACTTCTCTGGGCCACCTGTTCAGTACCTCACCACCCACATAACGAAGAAATTCTTCCTTATACGTAGTCTAAATCTACCCTCTTTCAGTTTAAAGCCATTACCCCTTGTCCTATCACTACCTGACCTTGTAAAAAGTCCCTTTCCAGCTTTCTTGTAGGCCCCCTTCAGGTACTGGAAGGCTGCTCTACAAGGCCTCCCTGGAGCCTTTTCTTCTCCAGGCTGAACAACCCCAACTCTCTCAGCCTGTCTTCCAAGGAGTGGTGCTCCAGCCCTCGGATCATGTTTGTGGTCCTCCTCTGCACTCACTCCAACAGGTCCATGTCTCCATTATGTTGGAGGCATCCTTCCTCTCCAGTGTGTTGACCACACCACACGGCTTGGGGTAGTCAGCAAACCTGCTGAAGGTGCACTGAAACCCACTGTCCACGTTGCCAACAAAGATTTTAAATGGCACTGGTCCCAATACCAATCCCTGAGGAATGCCACTTGTCACTGATCTCCACTTGGACATTGAGCTGTTGACTGCAACTCTTTGAGTGCGACCATTGAGCCAATTCTGTATCCATCAAATGGTCCATCCGTCAAATCCATGTCTCTCCAATTTAGAGACAAGGATTTCACATGGGATGGGATCAAGTGCTTTGCACAAGTCCAGGTAGATGACACTGGTTGCTCTTTCTTTATCCAACACTGTAACTCCATTGTAGAAGGCCACTGAATTTGTCAGGCACGATTTGCCTTTAGTGAAGCCATGTTGGCTGTCACAAATCACCTCCTTGTTTTTAATGTGCCTTAGCATAGTTTCCAGGAGGATCTTGCTGGGCACAGATGTGAGACTGACTGGCCTGTATGCCCCTAGCTCTTCCTTTTTTCCCCTTTTTAAAAATGGGAGTTATGTTTCCCCTTTTCCAGTCAGTGGGAACTTCACCAGACTGCCACGACTTAACAAATATGACAGATACTGGCTTAGCAACTTCATCCGCCAGTTCCCTCAGGACCTGCAGATGCATCTTATCAGATCCCGTGGACTTGTACACCTACAAGTTCCTTAGATGGTCTTGAGCCTGATCTTCTCCTACAGTGGGCAGTTCTTCATTCTCTCAGTCCCTGCCTTTGCCTTCTGCAACTTGGGCAGTGTGGCTTGAGCACTTGCCAGTAAAGACTGAGGCAAGGAAGTCGTTGAGTACCTTCAGCCTTCTCCACATCCCAGGTAACCAGGTATCCCATTTCCTTCTGGAGAGGGACCACATTTTCCCTGGTCTTCCTTTTATCACCAACAGAACTATAGAAGTTTTTCTTGTTGCCCTTGACATCCCTGGCCAGATTTAATTTTATCAGGGCTTTAACTTTCCTAGCCTGATCCCTGGCTGCTCAGACGATTTCTCTGTATTCCTCCCAGGCTACCTGCCCTTGCTTCCACCCTCTGTAGGCTTCCTTTGTGTGCTCAAGCTTGCCCAGGAGCTCCTTGCTCATCATAGAATCACTTTGGTTGGAAAAGACCTTTAAGATCGAGTCCAAAAAAAAGAAAGGGGGAAAAAAAAAATTTGTTTTGATTTTTTTTCTAGCAAGTAAGAGCCAGGCACCCTCCTCATCTCCGCAGAGGAGATGGGGTGCAGGCACGGCTCCTCTCCCCACCACGGCCCCAGTACACCATCTGTGGGACTGTCCTCTGCATCCCACTATGCGCCCCCACAACACCGAGCTTCAGGACTGGTTTTGGCTGTGGGTAGCAAGTGAATTCAGGCAGCAAGAGAAGGGACAAGCCAAAGCCAGAGCTGGTTTGCAGGCTTCCTGGTGGTTTTGCCTGACTTCCCCTGTGCTGGGATGCAGGATCACTCCTGAGCTTGGAGGAGGTGATCCTTGAATATTAACCAGCTTTCTTGGGTCCCTCTTCCCTCCAGGGCTTTACACCATGGTACTCTCCAAGCAGATCCCAGAAGTCTGCTCTCCTGAAGTCCAAGGTAGTAAGCCTGCTGTGCATCCCCCTTGGTGCCCTAAGGATCTTGAACTCCACTATTTCATGTTCACTGCAGCCAAGGCTGCCCTTGAGCTTCACATACCCCATGAGCCCCTCCTTGCTGGTGAGACCAAGGTCCAGCATAACACCTCTCCTCTTTGGCTCCTCTATCACCTGGAGAAGGAAGTCATCATCAATGCATTCCAGGAACTTCTCAGATTGCTCATGCCCTGCTGTGTTGTCCTTCCAACAGATATCGTGGTGGTTGAAGTCCCTCAAGAGGACCAGAGGCTTATGAACATGAGGCTGCACCTACCTGTCCTATCTGTCTACAGAGGGCCTTATCCACTTGGTCTTCCTGGTCAGGTGGCCTGTATCAGATGCCTACTATAATGTCACCTGTCCCTGCCCTTCCTTTAATCCTGACCCATAAGCTCTTGGTCAGCTCCTCATCCAACCCCAGGTTGCAGTTCCATGCACTCCAAGAGGCAACACCCCCTCCACTCCTCCCCTGCCTGTCCTTCCTAAGGAGCCTGTACCCTTCCTTTCCAACACCCCAGACATAGAAGCCATCCCATCACGACTCCATGATGCCAATAAGATCATAGCCCTGCAAGCATGAGCACATCTCTAATGTTTGTTCCCCATGCTATGTGCATTTGCATCTATTCACACAAGTGATGAGATTTTTTTTTTTTAACAGTTAAGCATGGTTATTAAAAACACTTTGACAAACTGGAATCTTCTTTCTCTCGTTAAAGAGCTCTCTCTCTTTTTTAGTTTACTGCACAATTCCCAGCACACAAGTACTTTCAATTAATCACTGAAGTCCCTGCAAAAATTAAATGTTCCAAATATCCTGAATAGGCTGAACATTGATAAGTTTATCAAAATCTCTGTTTTCCCTTTCCAGATGCTTTTAGCAGCTTGACAATATTACTTTGATACAGCAGAATTCATAAAAACCCCAGTTCATTTGTAACTACTACTTACGTTTCAGACCACGTTAGGTCTACCTCTGTTAAACCCTTTTCTAGCAAGCCTCCATCATGTACATAAGAGAAAACAAATGAAAAAACTCCACCCTATAAAACAAGTTATTTCAGTTCCTATCACCTAAACTTCTGAAAGTTAAACAAATTCCTTAAAAGAAGTTGCTACCCATCTCCTAAACCATGTTGTTGAACTTAGTCACCATCAAAATCTCTACACTGCAAGACAACAACAGTGGACAAGGGAAAACCAATGGATGTCATCTATCTGGACTTCTGCAAAGCCTTTAACATGGTGCCCCACAACATCCTTCTCTCTAAATTGGAGAGCTATGGATTTGATGGGTGGACTGTTCAGTGGATAAGGAACTGGCTGGATGGTCGCGTCCAGAGGGTAGTGGTCAATGGCTCGATGTCCGGATGGAGACCGGTGACAAGTGGTGTCCCTCAGGGA
>NW_009259115.1:394585-399296 GCF_000687185.1 Egretta garzetta | reverse complement strand
GGCCAGCAGGTCGAGGGAGGTGATTCTGCCCCTCTACTCAGCTCTGGTGAGACCTCACCTAGAGTACTGTGTCCAGCTCTGGAGCCCTCAGCACAAGAAGGACATGGAACTGTTGGAGCGGGTCCAGAGGAAGGCTACAAAAATGATCCGAGGGCTGGAACACCTCTCCTATGAGGACAGGCTGAGAGAGTTGGGTTTGTTCAGCCTGGAGAAAAGAAGGCTGCGGGGAGACCTGATTGCAGCCTTTCAGTACCTAAAGGAAGCCTATAGGAAAGATGGGGACAATCTTTTTAGTAGGGCCAGCTGTGTCAGGACAAGGGGTAATGGTTTTAAACTAAACCAGGGTAGGTTTAGACTAGATATAAGGAAGAAATTCTTTACAATGAGGGTGGTAAAACACTGGAATGGGTTGCCCAGAGAGGTAGTGGAGGCCCCATCCCTGGAAACATTCAAGGCCAGGTTGGATGGGGCTCTGAGCAACCTGAGCTAGTTAGCAGTGTCCTAGCCCAACCCCCCTGCAGTGAGCAGGGGGATTGGGCTAGATGTCCTTTAAAGGTCCCTTCCAACCCAAAACTTTCTATGATTCTATACAAGCAGGCACCAAAGCTGCTGAGAGCTATATTGACAAGAAGCTGATGAACATCAAGAAAATCTTACAGCCCTGTATCTTGGGGACTTTCATAAGAGCTGATACTGGATTGCGTTATTTAGCTGCACTACCAAACACAGCAAGTAGTATCAGCATGTATTTGTATTTATCAAGAGCCCAGCAAAGAACTATTAACAGCATTAGAGGGTCAATGGGTTTAGTAAAAGAAAAAAAAAGTAGAAGTATTAATCATACACAACTAACATTGTTTTGGCTGGTAACAAGCACAGCTGAAATAATACTGTACAGGAGTTAATTAGTGCTTACTGCCAATAGTATAAAAATGTAACAGTTTGGGTTTTGGATTTATTTAGGGTTTTTTGTTGTTGCTACTGCTGCTCTTTTTAAAAAAATAGATTTCCCTATTTTTGTCTTCATAAAAAGTCAACTTGAAGTAAAACCATGAAACTTTCTATATTATCAAATCCCTTGCAGACAGCAAGCACTGTCCATGATCGCTACCCTAGCATTTACTTCCACCAGTTGCTGCTGAGATCACAACAATATGCATGAGGCTTACAACTCATCTGAGCTCCCACAAAACAGAATTTCTGAATGTGGATTCTCCTTAAAGGAAAATAAAGTCAAGATCCTCGAAAGCAAAGAGCTCAATTTTTTTGATGGACTTACACATGTAATTTATTCATCATTAATGGCAAGCTTTCCATCACATCTTCATTATTATTCACTAATTTAAGCAAACATTCAGACATCAAACATTTGGAAAAAACATCACTGTCTTAACTATTGCCACTTTATTTAGAATTACAGATATTTTCCATATAAAAGATTTCTACCAAGAAGCTCAAACTTTATCACTGCAAGATTGCCTCTGCTGCATAAGGAATAGTGAAATCACAGCACACAGAGAAGTTCTGCCAGCCAAGTTTTTTGTTTTTTTCTAACTAGCTAATGACAAAGTATAAGGACATTGAACTAACTCAGAGTTGCTTAGACCACACAAGTAACATCAGGGACTTAAATAACTTTTCACTGCAAATACCAAGACTTTGCTATTTACAGTTATTTAACCTGCTAAACCTCATTTTTAAAAGTATTCCTTTGTGACTCAGTCTCTGGAATATGCAGACTTGAACTGGGGGGACACACCAAAATGAGTATTCCACCTTTTTCTTCTTCAGAAAGTGTTTTTTCTGCACATTAATGCACTTTTCTCCTAACACAGTACTCTTAAAGCACACAATTTTTAGCATTCAAATTTAAATCAGGGTAGGTAATGTAGAGGACAAGGGTTTCAAATTATTCTTCATCTAGTCCCACAAGTGATCCAACTGCTAGACTGTACCACTTAAATGAACAAGAATTATTTCTTTTTTCCCCCCACAACAGATCAGATTAGATTGCTCTTTTCCTTTGAAAGCAATCATGTACAATTTGAGTAACTTCTGTCAAGCACTGACAGACTAGTTAGGCTAAAGAATAACAAAAAAAACCACCACAACACACACACATAGGATCTTTAACAAATTCCAATATACACCCTGTGGTCCTTTTAGCTCCAGCAGGGGAAGTTGCTACCATTACAGCTAAGCCATGAATCAATACACTTCACTTACAAGGGTTTCTTACAGAATACCTTTACCTGAACCACTCTAATAATGCTCAGCTGACATTACCAAAGCCTGGCCTGAAGAGATACAACCTATTCTCATTACTGTCCAAAACCAACTATGGACAGACAGCCGGTTATTAGCACTGGAGAATTGATGTCATCAGCTACAGAATCAAGATGGGTAGTTTGAAGTTGGGAAGTACAGCACCATATACTTAGCTAGTATATATCAGGGTTACGTGAAGTACCAAAATCCACATTCCCTATAGCTAAAACTCTACTATATCTTGTGGCTACAGTATACACAAGATACCTCTAAATAAGGGTACAAAGAAAAAAGTGTAACCAGCTTTAAGAAGTGGGGGTTTTACCACGTAAATTCAGTATTTTTCTCACTCAGAAAAAAAAATCCTATGAACAGCTCTTTTGAAACATTTCAGCAGATAGCGTATTTTCTCCTTTTACCAAACTTGATTACAAGAAATGTCTTCAGCAGGCTTCTACAGCTCTTTGCTATCATAGAAGTCTGACTATTTACTAAGTAGTTTTCGCAACATGAGGACGAGATAGCAACTGTCAGTAAACTTCCCTTTGCTGGAGAGCAAGGAAAGCAAAGGTAAGCCTGTCAACCAGGGGTTTACAGGACCCACAGACTGAAAACAAAGTTCATATTTTCATTATTTTCTCAATCAAAAAGCATCAGCATGTCATGCTGAGGTGGTACTCAGGTTTTTGCTAAAGCTTTACAAGTACTTCTTTGCCAATAAGAATCCTAACAGCCTCCCAGCAGTGAATCTCTACCTTACCAATGCATTTATTCCAAACATAAGCAAAACAAGCATCCTGGGAAGATGAGATTCAGTTTTGGATCCCTAAAAATTATCTATTGGTACAGAACTAACAGACATGAGAATAAAAACACTTTCAGTAAATCTGCAACAGAAGATTTAGTCTCTCAATAACTCTACTGTAATAGGAAGATAAGGAATCCATCTAATCTCTTTTCCTCATGCCCTCTCCAGATCACTCACAGAAATAGAGCAGGCCATGAATTTTCTGTAAGGAGAATTATACAAGCCCATCAAATATTAAATAGCACTGCAGATGTCTGCAGTCCTTTCTGAAAGCTTTTTTCAGACAGCAAAGAGGACACGTGAATTAATTAACTGTTTCCAAACATTCCACTTCTACAAACAATTACCTTTCTTCACATGTTTTTAACTGAAAATTAGTCTGTTCCTCCAGGGTTTTCAGTCCAGAGCTCCTTTATAACAATTAACAGAGTGTTTGCTTATCCAGGCTTTCAAAAGACTTCATACAAACCTATTGGTCTCTGCACAGCCTTAAGCAATACCTGCGTCTCACTGAAGCTTTTCTGAAAGCCTTTAACTCCAGACTGCACGACAGCCACATCTTCAGGTTATCACTTCCACAAGCAAAAACTTAAATACAAACATAAAGTTACATGCACTGCAAAAAGAGCCTCTTAAAATTATCAGGAATGCATATGAATCACTCCAATTTATTGAATTACTGTATCTACCCCACAATACACTTAATAGGTTTTCTTCAATTAAATCTCTTTCTGATAAACGCATCTCCATTTCACAGCAGCACTAGCTGAATACCAGAGAGGACTGAAATTTTTTTTGGATATAGCTGCAAGGTACCCATCTGGGTAATTCTGAAAAGATGAACTCACTGTGTTCCAAGCAATCCCTCATTAGTGCATTACTTAAAAATCAGTCATAAGTTGCCTGCTTCTAAACAGGAAGCGTGCTCAAAGACATTATTTTCAGAACAGAAGCTGTGCTGAAAGCTGGAAAACATCATACCTATATTTGACATGCCATCTTCTTCCAGTGCCTTTGCAATGAATAACATCCTTCCCAAGAAAAGCAAGGTGCAGAATTCAGCTTCTGCACTACCTATATGCACGTATGCTGGTTCAAACACATCATCAAGACTTTAAATGAACTTGTCGGAGAAGTACAGATCTCTTCAAGGTCGCAACTTCAGCCATCCAAAGATACGCAGCTCCTTTTACATTATACTAGGCAATAAATTTTTCCTCTTGCATAAGAGGAAGAATTCCCAGTTACCACTGTTTCCACCCACAGTCTTGACCGTGAAGGAACAGCCTGCAGCTGTCCTGCAGCCTCGCTGCATGCCCACATTCGACTCTCCGATGAGATGACCTAAGAGGCTAGCAGATCAACGCTTTCAGATCACGGCTCCTCAGAGGCTTCTGAAAATAGAACACCAGCTGCTATTGGGGTCCACGCGCTCAATATCCAGCACCGCTGATCAAGTCCCATGTATAAGACCTCCTATTTACTTAATGCGACAGCCAGACAGATTTATATTGCACTACATATTTGCTGGCGAGAGGCTGCCTGATATCAATTTAGCTCTTAGCCTGATAACCAGGGTAAAAAAAAAAAAAAAAAAAAAAAAAAAACCCCCCCAAAACCCCCCCCCTTTTTTTT
>NW_009259115.1:368438-394398 GCF_000687185.1 Egretta garzetta | reverse complement strand
AAAAAAAAAAAAAAAAAACAAAAACAAAAACCACACCCAAAACCACACCACTTTTTTTTAGCCTAACATTGCATGTCAGTTGTCACTACCTCAGACTTTAGAAGTAAGGGGGCTGTTTCAGGTTTCAAGAAGCAACCAAGCATGTTAAAAAAAGTGTAGAACCCACTCAAATGTTACCAGTACTACTGCAGAAGACCATTACCAATGCATAGCCTTCACACTGACTTTACACATAGCTAGCACTGAAAACTGCTATTGACACTTTTGCATCTAACACCACAAATTTGTTATGAATTGGATTGGCTTTCAATTAATCAGATTATCACCACAGCTGTGAATATATAATCTTAGGAACCTTACTCTTGGACTGTGATCTACTGTTACCTTGCACTATCATAGAAATTTAATCTGGCAAACAACCCAGTACAAAGTCCATGTAATTATACCTGCTTAAGTACAAATGCACACTTGGCAATAAGCCCTCAACAGGTACTTTTGTTCATATGTCGGTCAAGTTTCATTCAACTAATTACAGCCTCTTTCCCACTGGAACAGCTACTGATACTTGCAAAGTCTCAAATTTCTGAAGCCTTAACAGGCAAGCCTAGCCTGGTACTTCAAATCTTAGGGACAGCAAACTCAAGCAGGTATGCAAGGTCAGCATCACTTGCTATGGATTAGCCAGCCTGTACTAACTGTAATAGGGATGCTTCATTAACATTCACCACTAATTGGCTTGGCTACAAGACACACATGAGGCTAACTCATTTTGCGATTTCCAAGTTTTTCCACTTCTACCACCTGTACTTTGCCTTTTCTGGATGAAGATAACTTTATGACTACTTCCACCTTTCTAGTTTTAGTCCCAACTCCTATACATGCCTCAGATGATTTAAAGTGGAACAGAGAGGATAAGAAACAGAGCACTAACTGAGAAGTCTTACGAGAGGCACAATATCACCTAATGCAGAAGCCATATTCTCATTACTGCTTACAAAAAGTCCTTATCTAATTCCCTTCATTTGTTCCTTTCTCCCTCTAATTCTTAGCATGATTCTCATGCAAATTTCAGCTCAATTTAGAAAGTGTATGCATCATATTTTAAGAACTAGTTCTGTATGACAAGAAAGTAAAATCTGACCTCAGATATAGTCTAGGTGCTATTACAAAGAAGTGATCTACCTATTTAAGTCAGGAAAATGAAAATAGAGATGCCACAGAATTTAGCCTTCTGTTTACTCACTCCTCGGATTACAAATGCCCCACAGGTTATTTTCCAACCAAACCAACATTGCTCAATAGCACACTACATCTGACTTGCCATCTCCTTTTACAGTATTTTTTAACATATACTAACCAAGAAATACACTAATCACTTTCCATCAGTTTCTGAAGCCTGAAGTACAAAACATCTATAACAGTGTTACATTTGTTAGATACATTGGATGAAACTGAATAAGCCGACTTCATATAAGCAAAGAAGCTCAGTACAGTTCTTCAGTCCTTTTCTTCTTACTCAGTTTCTACTTATCCAGGTGTTAATGGTTCACGTTTGGCTTTTTCATTTCTGTAGTAGAAGAGTAACATCAGGAGGTTTGACTCAGAGCTACTATGTATTTCCAGCTGAAAATGCCGTGCTTTCACCCATTTTAGGATTTTCAATTTACTTCTAAATCATGACCATTTGGTTAATTTTCAACCCTTTAACAAGCATTACACAATGAGTGTATTGCTTAATGTATTTTAAGCAGTCATAACCAACCAGCTGAGTTCGTATTCAGCTTATAATCACCTGAAGTCTAGGTCTACCTAGGTCTAAACATTTTATATATTTTTGTTTTCAGTTATATATGTTGCTTAAGTAAACCACTTGTGCCTGTCCAAGTACAAGATACTGACTTCTTAGCATTAGTTATCAGTTAAGGAAGTTAATTCCTACTTGCTGGAATAATTTTATAGCCGATTGTTAGAGCATTACATTATCAGCAAACTCAATGGAATTAAGACCTCATCACTGCTTAAAAGGTTCTTCCGTTATTATAATCAGATAAATGTAATTCAACTCCTCGGCATTGTACACTAACTGCCTCGGTTATTTGCTAGTTTTTCTTGATGCAGCAGGGGGTTGGTTGTTTAAGCTACAGGAAAACACCTGCAGGGCTAATCCTTTGGCAACAGCTTCAGTGCTACGTATCCCCATCCTTAGAGCAAAGCTTTCTTTTCATTTTTTCACACATAAGACATGACAAACAGTTTTGGACCAACTATTTCAAGTTTTGAATTATCTTACTTTTACACATCAGCTGTGTTCCTGCTACTCAAATGGCACATAGCTCATAGTTCAAGCAAACAGGCATCTGCATTTCACTGTTTTAGGCCCAAAGCTAAGTCTGAATTAAATCACAGGCTTCTTTTGAGATCTACTTTGCAAATGCATTTCCAGCCACCACCTCCATTCCTCGCTTCCTACAGATGCCTTGAATGTGAGGTAAACCACAAAATTCAGTGTCATAAGCTGAGCGGTTTATCCTCAAAATACTTCAGGTTTTAAGTCAACTACACTGGCAAAACTGAGCAAACTTCAGAACCACCACTCTGTCAGTACCGTTGCCTTAGGCAAATGGCTAGTGCCATGCTTTCTGTATATTTATCTTTTTACTACCAAAGGTGCAATCTGACCTTTTAAAAACTTCTGGTACTTGCTTAACAGGAGTAGTAGACAGGTAGATAAGTATTTCTCTGTTTTATTCCAAAATAGCATGATTTTGCTTTACAGTTTTTCAAAAAATAAGCATTCTTATTGATGTAGGGTCAGCTCCCAATGTTAGTAATCATGCTCATGCTTGCAAGCAAGCTTTTACAAGCACACTCAGTACAGTATTTACCAGGGAAAGTCTATGGTAGCTACAAGTCAGCTTTTTCTATGGACCCGTTCCTCACCATCCTTATGCTTCAAGTCAATACCTCAAAGTTTTCATCCCTCAGCAATTGCTACGCTAAAACCTAGGTCCTAGTGTAGCTCTGTTTTTGAAGTTGTCTGCCAGAGCATGCAGCACTCAAAGCAGCCTGTCAAAGAAATTCACCCCCAACATCAATGAACAAAGAGATACTGAAGAAGTAGTTGATGTGGTTTTTTAATATGAGAACAAGCCCAGTGAGACAGATCTAGATTATTACAAACTACAATATATACTGGTATTTCCAAAGCCCAATGAAATTCAAAATTCAGGAATTTGCTGGAAAAGGGGTTTTGAAATTAATGAGATTATTGTATTTGATGAATTGGTCCATGTTATATTTGGCATAGCCAATTACAGCTGCCACAGCTCATGCCTCAAAATGCTTAATGCATTCTAATGTGGGGAATTCCCACGTAACCAAGTTAACTTACTGAGAAGATATCGGACTAATTTCTTGGTGTCTTTAGTTTGGAACGAGAAGGTCACCAATAAAAGCAAAAGACAGCAAAGACAAGACAACAAGCCAAGCCTGAATTCAACAGAGTTGTTCAATTTAAGGTAGGTTGAGCTGTTGAACTGAATCCTCCCCCCACTGGAACCCACTCTTAGCAGCAACAATTCCTAGTAGTTTAAGATGTTTTCTGCATTTCCTCCCTACCATCAACCAACTTGTACTAATCACCACCTTTTCCACTAGTACAGAGCTAGAGAACACACTAAGAAAATTTGCCTTCAATAATTAATCTCTCACACTAAACTCCTGAGCTGAGAAGGGTGGCTGCAGATGCAACCCCACCTTTCTCCTCCCATACAAAACCAAAGTATCTTTCTGAATGTCTTTATTAGCTTGGACACGTGCCCACCTCCTGTTTCAGTTTTCTGCTTATCATCTGCTCTTCCATACAAGTATAAGCACTAATAAAAGCCTAGAAATGTGATTTTGGAGACCCTCTATCCATCTCCATCATTAGCTATTAGCGTAAGGGAAGCATGTTACAAGAAACTCATTAGGAGGTTCTTCTAAGAAGAGGGTAATCAACAAAGTAGTGTCAATCAGTTACTTCAACACTTACAACAGGGGGAATCACAGGCAGGAAAGTGTATCACATGGACAGCAAGCTGGAGTCCCTTCACATTATTTTAGTCAGGCCACTGCTTGAGTTTCAGATCAAAAGTCAGACACAGCTGATCTGCAAACAAATAAGCCAACTCATTTTCAAGCAACCACTTCCACATCACCAACTGATGATTTGTAACAAAACAAAAGGTAACCAGCTCTTATAGCAAAGTCTTAAAACATGCAAAGACATCAAATTCTTAATGACAACCTTTTCATCTATTAGCATGCTCCCTTTAATACAAAGCATAAGGTGAAAACATTAATTCAAGGTTGAGTATCAGCCCATTGGAATTTTTCTTAAACTGTGTTTACCAGTGTTTAAAAACAAGCATCTGACATTTTCCCCATAGTAATTCGTATTGCCCATAGGGAAAGGTTTAATAATTATTAGCCCAATTCTGTCATTGCGGAAAAACAAACACAACAAAAAAAATCCAGTCAAATCCCAACGACTTACAGTAGTACAGAACACTCCTGGTATCTTGACTTTATACCTTTCACTTAGGTTGCTCAAAGTCAGTATAAATTCTTTCCACTACACAGTTACTAGGCCAAAGTCAAAATATTTTTCTTCCTGCTCAGTCACAATAGCCTGCTCTTCATCCCTTTCCCAGAAATCCAATTAAATAATTCTCATAAGAACTGCTCAGAGAACACAGGAAGATCCAGTTTCTTTGCAATATTTATTATTGCAGTTGTTATCTTGCAACAGTTACAGCCAAGCAAGCATCTGACAAAGGCTTAAAAAGTATCACTGTTCCACTTAAAACCTTCTCCAAGCTACTCAGTCACAACTGATCTTAGACATGACTCAACAGCAAAGGAATTCTGCAGATCCACAAAACCTGATGAAATAAAAATTAGTTCCAAGTGGCAGCCAGCAGCAAAGTAAGATGGATCACTGCCTCTGATCTGCATACAGATCATGGTTCATAGGCACTTCCGTTTTCTAAACAAGGTTCTGGAGGTGTCCAACTTGGTTATGGCTTTGTACAGTAAAGCCTGGTGAACTTCTGTAGTGTAGTTCAGCCGACAAATAAACCACTTACTGTTCAATACTATGTCCTATCCATCCTGTTAAGCCCAGAAACAAATCAAACTGAGCCAGAGTTCCAGTTCTGAATTAAATACTTCCACCAGAAAACACTTATTTTTCTGTTGACAAACAGGCATTAGACCTACTAGCTTGCTAGGCATTTCTAGGAAATAACATAGTGTTTTGCAGATTTGTTTGCGAAGATAATCACCACAAGTGATTAGGGGATCAAGGACTTGATCAGACTTAAGCATTCAATACAGTCTGTCTATTTACAAACACCTGGTGATAATCACCCATTCTCCTAGACAGAGAGGAATAAAAGAAAAAAAGATTCTGAACAGCTAGTATTTCTTTTTAGGCAACTTGAGAAAAAGATTTCCTTAAATTATGTGACAAATAATGAATATTATCAGAGGCAGTCACCCATGGCTGCAGACCTCACTTAGAGGAGCGGCACCCTGCCATACCTGCCCTTGCCTCACGCAGCTTTGGCTGCCACTCAGATCACATTTAAACCAGGAGAAACTTTGTTTCTAGTCTTCAGACTGAAACTAGACTTCAGCTCATGCTGTTAAGAAAGTGATCTGATTTCAGAGGCTTCCTGAAAGTAGCCTGATGACCCCGTTTCTAGCCCCCACACAGACAGCATGTTCCTCTTTCAAGCAGGTATTCTTCTGTCACATAAGATAAAGATTTATGTGAGCATTTTCCCCACTTCAAGGAAACCCCCTGAAAACCAGCTAAAGGTTTGTGTTGTGTGGTTTGTTTGTGGTTTTTTTTTTTTAAATAAAGGCTTTAATGCTCAATGTATAGATGGAGGTGAGGACTTCTAGTCATTATTCCCACAGCAAACTGCATGTGTAACAAAAGCACAGCACAGAGAGCCTAGTTAACGTTGTTGGCAAACAGCAGACGGCACAATAATCAGGATATCAAAACTTAGAAGCAGTGGGGACAAACTCTTGATTGCTTTAAATAATCAAGATTGATATGCTTGTACAAGACATTAACTGCAGTATCTGTGGTGACTGGAGACCTCAATCACCAGACCACTTCATACTGAGGCTTTAGACAAGTGGAGTCCACCAGGGGTGACCACTTTGTGTCCAATCCACAGCAGGTCCAAAGGAGACGGTCACCTGCTCTTCCATCTCTGAGTTGTGAGACCCAACCTGAATGCACAGCCATTCATGCACCATGGGACAGCAGCGTACGGGTTCATTCTGGTAATATTGCCAGCTAGCAGATTAAACCCAAACACACCCAAACCCACCATGTTAGTCTTTCACCTAACACCCTGTCTTGTTCTCACCCCTTCAAATTACCCAGCTGTGTATCAGTGGCTCTGTTCTTTACACCAATCCTCTCCCATTCATTGTCAGTCTGAATTAAACCTCCATAACAAAAAGTTGTAGTTGAAATGTCACATAAAAACTGGGCTATCAGGAAAATTAAACTACCCCTCTGCAAAGCTGTGAAGTTTTATAACTGCAGTAATACAGGCAATAGTTGTTCTAGCCAGGTCACAAAAAGGTAACACTGCTATAATCCAAGCAGGAATCGCTCAAAATTATTTTCAAACATAAACCAGTAGCAACCTGCCATCATAATCCTCCCCTGTTGTTCATGACAAATCAAAGTCCAGGTTTTTGGGGGCAGAGCAAGTTACTATGAAGTAAAATAAGCTTTCAGTAAGGTGGTTCAACTTCCAGGACATATGCCCTTTCACTAGTTCCTACTACATTTTCATCTGGATGCCAACACAAGAGTTCACTTCTGACATGCTGAACCCTTGTCCCCCAGGATTAGTACTTGTATTTAATATACATTCATGCATAGCTACATTGCTGGAACTGTGCACAGCTTGTGCAGTTACTTGAGACTGAACAGAAACCCAAGTGCAAGTCAGTCAAGAATTCCTGAGCTTCAGCCACAACAGAATTAAACACAAGAGCTTCTGCATAATACAGTAATTTTTTATACATCTTCCAGGGAGTAGGAAGCCCCTTTATTTTCAATTTTAGTAAGTAAATATTTAGCTACTACTGGCATTTCAAGAACACATGTTCTAAAATTAGCAGGAGCAGTTAGTTAATAGCATGCATTTTTAAAAGGCCAACACTCCCTAGTAATACAACAGAATGTGTTTTCATTGAGCCTCGCCTAAAACTTAAGCTCCAAGTCATCTGGAAGATGCTTTAATTTAACAGAGAAAAGCATTCTTTACTGAACTGCTAGGAAGTGCTATTAGTTTCTACCAGTGCTCACCAGTAAATACGCACACAAACTGACAAAGTTACTTCTTCAGTGAGACTTTCATAATACTGTTTATCGAAGCAGCAGACATGGTGTTCTACTCACACCTCTCAGGTGTTATTGGCCATTTTTTCTATTTTCTGAAGGTACTAGGCAAAAAGTACCAATGAGAGCTAGAAAAATCTAATTTAACAACAGCTGCAAGTCTTGGGCCTGTCTTCAAATCTGTTTTTTAAACCAGTACAGCCACACTGGCTATCAAAAAATTACACAACTTAACTAACAGCTACTCGGAAAAAAAAAAAAATCAGTAATGTATCAGAGTTGTCACATACGTCCATCGTGTTTCAAATGACACAAATGCTGCAAAAGAATTTCGTCCTGCTTACATACTCTGAATATCCAACAGTAATACGTTAGTCAGAAATTGGATTATGCCTTGTATTTGGCAATGCACACAACTTAGTTTAAAATTTTCTCATCACATTTCTGTGTTGTGATGCATTTAGAGTTTACTGAAGAGTTTTACAGTATCAACATGAAACCATAAGCTTTAGGAAGGTCACAGCCAGAACAAGCTGGAAGAAGACTGCACAGAAATGCAGTACAAGAATATGATGCTTATAGCAGACATACCACAGTTGGCTATACTGGGAACTTTCACAAGAAAAAAAGTCTCATTATGTCATCTGACCCCTGAATATTTGGAAAGGACAGTAAATGAAACTTCCAAGCATTCAGTCTAGTTTTATTTCAAGTAGAACAGCAAAGAAAACTCACTGATGTACCCTACCAACCCGTGGATGGGGCATTGTGCTCGCATGCAGTTAAAGTTGCCATGCCCCATACATTTCAGTCAATCAGCAGAAGTCAGCCCAGAACTAGCCACTGCCATGTTCGAGATGACGATTCTCTTTTACTCATGCCTGAAGACCTAACTACCTTTAAACGATGTCCACTTTTACTGAACCAACAAGCACTTAAAGCAAATTCACACCAACTAGAATTGTTTCCACCAAAATTCCTCCCAGCACAAGAGCGATTCAGCCATCTTCTGCAGTGGTGTTGCTTTGAGAACTGGATGTTTATTTCCCAGGCAGTATCATTCCCTGTATCTTCCTTCCTTTCAGTTTATATTTGGAACAAATTAAACATATGCAGACAGCTTAATTACTAATAAAAGAAAGGTTCCCATTGCCTTAAAAATACAGGTAAAAATGTACAGCTGATTGTTCATTGGTGTCGAGAATATTTCACTAAAGCTTAGTAACTTGTGATACAAATTTAACTTTTGTTGAAAATCTGAAAACATAAATCCTGCGTTATTCACTGAAACACAAAGTTACACGTCTTAAAAGCTTAGGATCTATGTTTCAAACAGGCTTACTGCTCTAACTAGACTACATATACAGTCATCAGTTATCAAACTACTGAAACACTTCAGTATCAAGTCAGCTCAGAAAAAGGAAGTGTTAAGACAACATGAGAAGGTTGATCTATACTGGACCCTCAGCTTATTCTTTCATTCAATAAAATTTCCTGACAAATGTTTCCTTGGAAAGTACGTTGGCAGAATTCTCATCTCTCCAGCACTGCACGGTCTTCCACACTCACTGACAGAAGGCAGCAGTTACAGAGCAATCTGATTTTTGTAGTATGAACAGATGGGGAGAAAACAGACTGAATGTAAGGAGACCCAGTCAAATACACTTGGTACTCAGGCAGTCTTTGGTAGACTTTGGGATAAATACACATTTTCCAGAAAATGCCAATTGTCCAATGCAAAACTTAGCTGAATGTTTTGGCCAACAGTTGCTCCTGTAAGTGCTGCAATTATCTCAACATTAACAAATTACCACAGTCACCCATTAATTAAAAGATTACTGACATTATAGCATACAAAGTAGTGAACACCAAGCAGCAGTAGCATAAGACAACAATTTGACTTCAGGAATGCGCTTCTCACTTCATCCAAGCCTAGGACATGGTACATATTTACCAAGTTTTAGAAATCCTTCATTCTTCACTGTAGCTGGAGTTTGCAACAACTGCCCCTTTCATACTCCCGTCTTTTAAAGGTGCCTGTTCCCAACTCACTAGTGCCTAACAAACTTGATCATCCTCCAAAAAAGAAGCAGCTGCAGACAGTCAAGGACCATCAAAAGATTAGAGTGATTATGGCTTAGAAGTACTGAAGACAAGACTTCCTTTCCTTAATATCTGCAGACATCAACAGATACTTATCAAAGCCACAGACACTCAAGTTAGCAGTAGCTGCAACTGTGCCCATGTTTACCTCAAAATCCTAAACATCCAGCCAGCATAGACAGACTGTGCTCTATCATCTTTCAGCACTTTTTTGTATGATAAATTTCTTCTTGCCGAAACAAAAATTGCACTTAGCTGCATGATTTGCATGCACTACAACTCTAACGGTATTTTAATTTGCACACAGCAAATGAATAACAATCATAAGGGCAATGCATAATAGCCTTTTGACAAGCTTAATTAACACCTGAGACTGATTATACAAGAAACTCAGGCTCAACATATTTATGGTCAGGTGCAGATAAAAGGAACATGCATATAGCTCCCAGAGAAACAGGTTCAAGTTCATTAGAGCCTGGAAGTTACTTTACAGCCCACTGATCGGTTCAGTTGCAATAACTTCTGCACAGCACTCTGCTACCTTGCCCCTGTTGCTCAAGGACAACAAGGTCTAGGTGCAGGCCAGCAACCCACCAAACGCAGCCAACAGCCCTCCGACACCTGACAAGCTGTCCCAAACCTTGCAGGGCAATCCCACACCCATCCTCTAACAGCTCTGAAGCTCATCTGAGTCTTAAGCGAGCTTATTCAGCTTGCTAGCCTAGTAAAACAATTACTTAGTTTTACACTGAGCTGGTTTCTGAAGGGCTAGAAGCTGTGAAAGGGAGCTGGTGGGATGGAAGGATGCCCCTATTTTAGTAATGGCAAATTAATCATTAGAGGCTCACCCACTCTTAAGCTATACTCTCAGAAGACTGCAAGATCTACATCTGGTTTTGGCACATTTATACTTTGTTGCTGTGCTTTACCAAAAGCCTTTCACATTCTTAGTTATTATTTTCAGCTAAATCTGAACTGGGAATCAAGAAGCACATCACCTCATTTTGAATTCAACTTGAGTGAAGTGGTAATAATTCTAAGGCACGAAGGAGCACAGAAATGTAAGCCCTAGATTACAAATTTCGCTTGCCTGACTAACCCAAAGAGGCCTTACCCTGCAGGGTTTAGAGAATTAAACGAAAAGCTTACATTTTTTTCCTTCCCCCAAGAGACTCTCATAGTACTGCAGCAACTTCATTCATTATTAATCAGGCCTCATCTGCTCAATACATCATTTCCTTAAGATTAGCAATCGCCCGCATGTTACAACATGGCAGCAAATACCGTATCCTTTTTTCAACATAAAGCCCTCACCTCCTAAAGAATCAACACAAAGCATAAGTTAGAATGGTCAACACAGAGCATAGGTTAGAATGGTCTGTTTCTTCTTATGCAAGTCAGTTTAGCCACTGGATGAAAGACACCATGTTACAGTAAACCTCATATGCAAACATGAAAAATCCTCTCTTCCACTTTGAAATGCTGAGTTCTTTACTCAGCTTCAGTTTGATTTGACAACAGTAGAAGTCTAGAGAATAAAATGCCTAGGAGAAGAGTATAGGGAAGAATGCTTAAACACGTCTTCCAGCTGGCAGAACAGATTCCCCTTGTGCGTGGCTCCCCTTCAGCTGCTGCTCGTCACTTCGCACACACAGCTTTACATCAGCCCACAGGTCCTGGCTGACACGCAGGTAGCGTGGGTGCAGCTACAGCGTATGCTGCCTCTCGTTCCGCTGGCAGTTTGGCTTACAGAAGGCAGCGTGGAAGAGAGTGGGTGAAGAGCACGGGATCCCTGTGTCTGTAAAGTGAAGCTCTCTAGGAGGAGGACAGAACCACAGCAAACCAGACCTCATCAGTTCTGCCATTCAACAAACTTAAAAATGTGACTTGACTCCTGCTGCAACCATCTGGTTTGGGATAATTTGTTTCACTAAATAGGACTGGAAGTAGATTTGATTGTGAATCTCATTTATCTCAATCTTACGTCACAATTTGTCATTAGCAAGGTACTTTACATATTCCTTCTTACAAATAATCCCCCTGTCACATTTCACTTGAATGCAACTTAAATAAAAGTAGCTTGATTTACCGCCACTGTTCTTTTCAGGAAAATAATACACTAATTTTTAAGCACTTAAAAGTTAACTGCAAATTTATACATTCCGTGACAAAGAGATGGAAGATGCAAATTAAGCAAGCACTATAGCCTATCTGTAGTTTAAAAGCTTTGCTTTTGAATCAGATGCTCATTATGTTACAGTATAAATAAATGTCTAAATATAGAAGTCAGTCTTAAAGTTGGCATTCACAGAGACCAGAAGCAGAACCAGGTCCAGCATCAAAGCCCTTCATGATGTCCAAGCAGATGAAAGCAGTAATCCAGAAGTCTCTGGAATTCTCTCAAGTTTTGTAATTTTAGTTTATACCTCAATCTCCCAGGAACCACTGCTGGTCTTTGAGTATTATGAGAATTTTGCTTCTTTTTATTTCCAAAAGCCAACAGCCTGCAACCACCTGAGAAGTTCTCTGGAGTAAAACCAACGTATACTAAGACCTCTACGTTCCAGCCATCACCGACATTTCAATGGCCTGTTTGTCCTGCTTGGAGGAAAACATTAAGAAAAAAATTATTATTTCAAGTTAGGAAACCACTAACTATCCCATACTACAAGTGTATATAGCTATTTTGGCCATTAAAATCCATTTTTACAACTTCATAGAAATTACTTTCAAGCTGTTATGGTTAAAAAATAAATCCCCCACTCTCTCCCCAAGTGATGATTTTTGCAGCTCACATTTTTCATCAGCATCAAAGTTTCTATTTGTCCACCTTTATGAGAATATTAAACCTAAGTTTTCTCATACACAACTCCAATGTGTTCAAATTCCATTTGTTTTCCCTTACTGTTTTGTGCTCAAGACAACCACATCTGTATAGAAACTGTTTTAGCAACTGATGCTAGCTCCAGGACCAGTAGCACCCACAGAACAGGCTTTCAGATCCCTCTTGTGTGAGGTAGGAGAGCTTACAGAACAGCTTGGCCACAGCACCTAACACACAAAACCCACTTTGGATGCAAACAAATGAGCCACTGTCACAGATTCAACATTTTCAGGATGCTTACTGGACTATCCTGTAAGACTCAAATTTGATGTTCTGCTTTAAAATACAGGACTATAATTAGACAAAAGACTTAACTATTACTTTTTTTTATTTGAATCTGTACAGGACAGCATTACTTCAATAGTTTGGCGATACAAAAATTGATGGACAGTTCATAATCAGTATTATCATGTTGCCATTTCTGCTGCTTTTTCAAAGCTTATAAAGAAATTTAAATCAAGTATCTTCAAGTTTAAGCCCACTACACTTCTAGATTTTAGCTTTTTATACTTTAATTATTGAATAAGTGCCCATTAGCCATACAGATAACAGCTTTTCTCAATCCAGCCCTGATCCTCACAGGAGACTCAAACACCCTAAGAACACAAGTGTGGCTAACAAATCTAGATCACCTAAATCACCTAGATTGAGTACCTCTGACTTACCACAGCAAGTACAATAGCATCTGGAGCCACCTACTGTGTATTATTAAATATAAACAAAAATACACAAGTCAGGAAGAACATAGATTCATATAGCTATGTTCATACCTGTTCGTAGTAGGGTTTTGGTTTTTCTTCTTACTACAGCCTCCCTGATCTTGTTTTAAAAAGATCTAATCCCATTTTGTTGGATCTGTTTATCAGTATTTGATATACTTAATGTGTGGACAGCTGGACAGCTTTTACGAAGTATCACCACCTACCTGGTAAGGAATATTCCCATCTGCTGAGTAGAAAGATACTATCAAAGCTATACAAGAAGAGCTACAGAACGTCAGATAATCCAGGAGAAATGTTTCAACGTGGCACAGTAACAGAGGTTCCTCCAATAGCACCTTTCACTGAAATTAAGGACTATCAGGCAACTTCTACAACACCTCACTTTGGTATCACTTTCTTCCGAGAAGATGATATTGTAATCAAGTTTCTAGCAGGTAGCTGGCTCAGCCTAAATAAGATACCTTATTTACATACTAATTACAAAAAAAAAAAGTTCTGAACACCACCAGTAGGCTACCTTGCTCTTTACAAATTCTGGCAAAATTGATTTTTCTCATTTATCTCCTGGAGTTCTTTTTAAAAGCTACTGGACTGGCCTAGTTAGCAAATCAAGGGATATATATTTGAGCTTTAATTTTAATACCATGTCATTACCTAACATCAAGTAATCGCTTTAGGAACATAGTTGTACTTTTTAGGTCACTGAGGTATTTTGCCTCCTGCTGTTGATAGCCTACATTCAAGTTGCAGTCAAACACCAGTATGTAAATGCATTTTTTTCCTCCAAATTGACTAATTTCTTTCAGCTGTCTGTAGTCTCCTTTCAGTGCTTAATGGCTTGCTCCCACAGCAAGTCTCAAATTAGAAAACCTCGTATTCATTGAAGTGTCTAAACCACCTTGGAATATTAAGTTCAAGGTAGATTAATGTACATTTTGTCAAACATCCATCTGTCAGGAACTTTGATCTAACACATGAAGATATTTTGATAACACACAGCAACTAGCAGACCCGCAGCTGCAGAAGCACTCTGCCCAGCTACCCCATTCACGCAGCCAGAACAACTCTCAAAACCGAAGCAGCAGCTATTACTTGCCTCTCCTCAAGCAGGCCTTTCCTTATTGAAGTAAAGGTAAAAGTAATGTCTTTAGACTACTGCATTCCATAATCTAACATTCAGATACCCCCCATCAGTCCAGAAACACAAAAGCTTTCCAGCTTACATTAGAGTTGGTGGGTTTGCCCAGCAAGTAGAATACTTAATGCACGTTTCCTTTACCAGAATCAGAGACAGACAGCATACTCTTATCTCAATACCATTGCATGAATTATCCACTTCTATTTTTCCTTATCTTTTACCCACTGCAGTTTCTGCTGCACTGACCAGCATGTATGCATCAACACAAGTTCAAATGGCACATCACGTCTTTTGTTACCCAAAACTGCACAGTCAAGTATCATACATATACTTTTACCATACTGGTAATGATCCAGTTGGGGGGGAAAAAAAACAAACCAAAACCAAAAACATGCTCTCAGAAAGTATTATCCTGAGGTTGTTTAAACACCAGGAAGAACAATGAGACTACATTAAAGCCACTGAAGTTTCCCTGAAACATTACCACTACTAAAATGGACCAGTACTTAGATTAGGCACTTACAAGCAAAACAGGCAGCCCCAATTGTTTATGTTTGTATGGTGCCCTATTTTAAAAAAACGTGTAATGCTCCATTTTAAAAGCTTTTGTCAGATAATTTGGAGAGGATTAGCAAGTGAGCAATTAGTACATGCAGTTCACATCAACTACCACATCAATTAGCAGCATAAATCAAACCAGCAACCCTCTAACTAAATTCACTCTATTATGCAGGAAGAAAGATGTTCCAGTAAGCAAAATATTCCTGGAGAATTACTTTCTTTTTATAAGCCACGTAGGTCTCCTGACTTTAGCTAAAATACTAGCCTTCAAATGCATTAAGCAGTTATCAAGGCAGATGTCCGCTGTAAATATTTGTGCATCTAACCTGGCTAGTGTCATTACCCAGATGATTAACACACACCACTTACTTCCCTGTCGGAGATTATGCACCTGTGTATTCAGCGCATCCTTTGCCTCAAGCAAGTTGTGCCCTTTCGGTCAACCCCATTCCGCTCAAAATTAATTTTTCAAGATAAGTCAACAGCAAGATCCTTCCATCCATAAACTAATGTATTGTTATACATTTAGATGCTATTAAATGTCACAATCTCATAGTGGTGAAGTATTTTTGAAGCTTCATTAATGCAGGTTAAAATTAGAATCTTATTTTGCATGAGAAAAGTAATGAAATGGGACTAAGTAGATGAGTTGCCACGGGATACAGGCATAGTTTTCTGCACCTTGTTTCTACTCCTTCCTGCTTTCATTTACTCAAGTCCAAGGGTGAACCTACAGACTCATGTTGAAGTTACAGAATTGCCACAGATAAGTGAAAAATGACTACAGGAAAGTCCCACATACACCAAGGCTGCAGCTATAGATTTTCTTCATATTCATATTCAGAGCATACCAGTAGCATTATTCATTTTTACAATTTCATAACACAAAGCAGCTACCCATCACCGTCACCACCCTGCACAGAGGGATTGGAAGCTTGCCCAGAGACACACACAAGTCTTCCAACCCCAAGCTCGAACAGCAGCAACCTAAAACAAATTTTCTCAGAACAATGTATTTTGAAGGAAAACTATTACTCAGCTTTATTCATGGTACCAACAAAGAAAATAATCCCATTAAGACTTTAGGGTGTATTGAAAATACTAACAAAGCTTTACTATAAAAGCATTTTTAAACTCCTCTCCATCATTGATTTTATGTTAATGAAAGCAAAGGTACATTGTCTTCCTTTATTGTCATTATTTTTAAGTTTTTATAGTTGACACTTGTACCCTTGGCAATAGAACCAGTAACACCTTCTAGCCAGAAACAGATGGTGCAATTAGTGACAATTCTGATAAAGCAGTTACAATGCATTTTGTTACTATCAAATGCCCATATCTATTAAGATTTTTCCAAGCTATCACTCTAGTTTTAGTGCTAAACAATGAAGTTACCCCAATAAGAGCTATATAGCCCATCTTTCTCTCAAGAACCCAATACCCGTTTTATAATATGCCTCCAGCAATAGCTAGAACAGCAGATATGAAATTGTATCCAATTTAGCAATCACACACAGCTCCTATCTCTGACTTTTTCCTACTTCTTACAGGCCCAGTTTGTCACATTCTTCCACGAGCATGCCACCTTTGCCTGAACATAAATGTATACCAAGTCTACAGGTGATCATGAGCGGTACAATGACCATGACAGTATACTATGACAGAAGGATGAGTTATTATTTCATCTTTACATATCATGAAGTCACTAAAATCTAACTCATAGCTTTACATTAGGTTTACAAAAGAAGAAACAACAATATTCAAATACAAGAATGCAATTACCCCTTCATACTGTTTCAACATTACTAAGGCTTACTTTTCAAGAGACCTTTTGTACCCTGCACAGTCAGTTCGACATTTTGAAAGCAATACAGGTAATTTAATAGGCCAAGATCACAACAAGAAATGCTGTAGGTTCCTACCGCTATAGTTGGCTTTCTGCTTCTCTTCACTGCATTAGTGTGTTACAATCGTGTGTTTGTGAACTCTGTTATCCCAGCCCAGTGGTTTTGATCGGAGATGCCTCCTTACTGTTCCAGGCCTTAAGGCTTGCACTCCACCTGACCCTGACTCCATGGAGAGGAACAAGCTCTGACAGTGCAGAATACAGAAGCATACTGATGTTTTTATTCCTGTGCTAGACAGCCACTTCAGTATCCTACAATCACTGGGTTCATTGATATCTGACTCCAATGAGAGCACAGGTGATCCTACACTCAAACGCAACTACTGTCATGGGTCATTAGTGGGAAGCGACATTTGCTGCCCAGTATGGTGCTGTAGTTACCCCAAGAACTACTATTCTGTGTACAAGTTTGTCTTTCAGTAATGAAAGATTTCACAGGAAATACAAAAATGCAAAGCAAGTGTACTCAGATAAGCAGCTGAGTCTAACATCTAATACATCTTCCTGCTATACTCGCTTTCCATGTTTGTACAAATTCATATGCCAGCCACCTCATTATTTAAGGTCCCGAGATATCTGAACCAAACAATGCAAAAAGCCCTGCTTTTGGTTCACTACTGGTTAACTCAGATACACAAGCATTTGCAAAGTTAAGTGGTGTACCTTTAAGTGACTGCTGTCTGGGCACCCAGAGCTCCACGCTTTTAGCATATTTCCTCCAGAGAACATAGTTGCTGTGATACCTAAAAGCCAGGCTTCCTGGCTGCTCTCCTGAGCATGGGAAGTTGAAGCAGTAAGATAATGGCAATCACACATTTGTACACTACTGTATTTGTTCAACGAAGTAGCAAGAGTTAAGTTACAGCATGCTACAAAATCCCGCAATAGTGACTGTCTTGCTGTGTCCCTCCTCCTGGTTACATTACTGAAAAAAGAGTTGCAAAGTATAGATATATTGGTATAATCTAATAAAAAAAATTACTAACAGGAAGAACTTCATCTGCAGCTTTAGTTTAATAGAAAATGTAAGCACTACCAAGTTCGAGTCAAAGTGGATTTTCCTACAGGTTTCAAGATAAATTGTGTCAAACACTGATTTGGTCTAGGCTATAAACAGTCCTTCAAGCCCTTCAAAATGATGCCAAAAAAAAAAAAAGAAAAGAAAAATTTGCATCTGAAGCTTCCCAAATAAACACAAATACAAAGCAATACAACTAAAGCTATACACTCAATTCCAGTATTCTTAAGAAAAATATAGGCAAGCAAAGTGACTCTTAAGTACAGAAGGAGAAATCCCCAAACAAAATAGCTGTCTAATCATTAGGTTTACATTCATTACCCAACTATGTAAACAAATAAAGCTACTAAACAAGACACTGAAATTACACCTCTCATACACATCAACCCTGCATTTTTAGTATTTGCTTCCTTAAGTGGTTAACTGAAGCCTAAGTAAGCAACATGGAAAGAAAAATGAAAAAGCCAAGCCATTCACTGGGTTAGAAATGCACCGCCATCTTAACACCCTTTCAACTGTACCATTATACGGGCTCCAAATATATTAGTCAGAATCCTGAAATGGCATTAATGAGGTTGAATGTGCACATACTGATTAAGTAACACATCTGCTTCCATCCACTTAAAAAAAAAAAAAAAAAAAAAAGACATTAAATATTTCCAGAGGGCTTTGGAATTGACAGCTGCCCACAACAGACTTGCTACCAACAAGGGAACCTGACAAGCCCTCTGTTTCCACCTTGGACTTAGAAATGTAAACCAAAACTTTCTAAGAAGTCCTAGATCCCTGGTAGCTCGAATATGTCTTGAATGAGCCAGCACTGTTACCTTGCCTATAACATTAGTCACAAGATTCATGCAGCATTTATAGCTTTATCACAATTAAAACAGAAGTACATTCATTGCAAACAACACTGGATCAACAGCTCTGTCTAGGAGATCAAGTAGTTGAAAAGTCATTCCATACAGACAGAACAGAATTGAAGTGTTCCCGATTTTAAAGTCCTTTTTTAAAAGTTTAACCTTATCACTCAAAAAGCTATTCACTGCCCTGTACCCACAGGCTGGAGAACTATGACTGCAGTTCAACTCTATCTTCTCACTGCATTTAAATGGTAAGTTTTCAAGGACATCAACAAGGTGCAATACCAACCACTTAAAACCCCAAAAGGTATGAATATTGCTAGTAAAATGTTAAGTATAACATGGCAAATGAGTAAGTGAAATGCACAGTAACCAGCACAACTGGTAAGTTAGCTCTTTTGACTCTTTTCATTGGACTCTCTTGTCCTGGGGAGCCCAGAACTACACAGAGTACTCCAAGTGTGGCCTCACCAGTGCCGAATAGGAATTTATATAAAAAAAATAAACCACACATAAAAAAAAAAAAAATAACTGCCCCCAAAACACACCCCACCAAGGCCAGGCACAGGGGAGGGACCCAGGTGCCCAGGCCAAGCTGCTTTCCTGCACAGGAGCACACACAACTCATCACATCAGTGGTTTTGGCTGCAGGGAGGCCCCAAGTCAAATTGGTCCGAGCCTCCTGCTCCAAGGCTGTGCCCCGCTACTTGGGATCTTTGCCCTTCACCCTCTGTTCTTCTGGCTCACGCCTGGCCAGTGGCCCCTGCGGGGCACCCACTCACCCTCCCCATGGGGCTCCAAGAACACACCTCTCTCCATACACTGAGGACATCTGTGAAACTATATGTAAGTCCTGATGGTAGAGAATTCCCGTAAGTCTTTAAATCAAAAATTAGCAGCATGTCACAACTTGTCCACATCTGGCACTGTCTTTGCTCAATTATTTCACGGTATGAGGACAAGCGAGAACACAAAAGAGAAGTCAGTCACAGCTCTCCCTCAGTGTAGGTGACACGAAGCACAAACAGTGCTTGGAGGCAGTCAAGGACAAAAACTAGTATTACAGAAAATAAGTCTCTTATTCCCACAGAGGTTAGGATTATAAAAAATATTTACTACAATACTTTCTCAGACTAGGGGAACTTTATCCACTGTAGATTACTAAGCAATCATTTTAGATTTTTTTCCACAAATGATATAAAGCTGTGTGTACGAAGGTCAGAAAGAATACCCTTAACATACAAACTAACAATTGCAGAAACAGATGTTTGAAATGCACTATCAGAAATTCACACAGTTGAGATGCAACTGAGTTTTCCATTTCAGCTACTAAGATTTTTGGAACTTACATTACCTTTTCTTCAAAGATTTGCAAAAAATATCAACACCACCATTTATCTTGCTTATTGGTAAGGACAAAACCAACTCCCAGTTGTGATACAGTAGAGAACAGAGTATTCCCGAGGTCTGGGGAGAAGTTCTTCACCTACTTGGCACTATTCCCAGCTTCCTTCATTCTCCAAAAAAGTGGGGGGTTTAATTTTACTGTCAGACTATAGTATGTTTGTAAGTGCATCCCTTAATATTTGCATTTAATGAAATACATCATTTTCCCACATCAGTTTTTACCATGTGATCCAAGATTCAAACCCCTTTCTTCAGGTGGTAAGATTAAGACTAAGACTACTGATAGCTCAAGTGCCGGATAATATACCTTATAAGAAAATAAATCTTGTGACACTTAGCTTAGGCACCTATGTCACTTTTAGGAAACTGCAATTGCCATTTTGTCCCCGGCAAAGTACAATGCAGAACATAAACACAGCAACCGACTTCACAAGATGTGTTTCCTTTTCCCAAGCGCCCGAGATCAGCCAAAGCAAACCAAACGTCCAATCTGCTGCACTGCTGAGTGCCCCCTCTTCTTAGGGAGTAAGACTCGTTTGCCAATTTAAATAGAAATAAAAACAGTGATCTGTATACACAGCAGCATGAACTCTCGTTTCAGCAATACTGCATGCTGCTTTAAACTAATCCCCCAAAGCAAACGGCAGGAGAAGCCCGACACACTCCCTGAAAAACCTAAAGCCTCACAACACATTTGTTCCAACATCAGTTGATCCACAGCCCATCTCCTTCTTTGCCTCAGGGAAAAAAAGTTATCCTCAGAAGTTAATAGTTTAAGGCTTTCCTCTCAATTTGTAACTTTTACGCACTCACTCAAAAGCATCCAATATTTAATCATGCAGCTTTTGCTTAGAACAGCAAAACAGCACGTAACTTGAAGCCAGAAAGCACAGTCACATCGACTTGGAGTAAGACAGAACTATCAAACCAAACTTCTAGTTCACCACCCAAGTATGGCATTTGAATTTTCTTGGTTACTCATATGCTGAAGTCTATTACCTTCCATGTTAAAAAGAAATGTCTTACCATTTTGATGCTACTCACCAAAACTACAAAACGCATACTGTGTTTCCTCAGTTTGTCTGCACTGAAGGTCTACAGACAGCAAGACAGAATCACAGCAGAAAAATGCCACCTTTTAGCTAGGTTAATGCACAACTCTGTACACAGGAACAACCAGCTGAAAAAGGCAGTCAGGGACTTGTTCCAAACATACTGCTCTGACTCTTAAAAGCAATGATCACTACCCAAGTTAATGCTTATTGTTTATATGCAAGCTCAGAATTTACCTAGATGCACTTATGCATTAGGTATAGATAATGCGTTCAGATTCCCTACCTCTGAATCACACAAATTTAATCCCCCAGCAAACAAACAAACAAAAGCACATTCCCAGCATGCTCTATTGCTGCCCTCACTCCCAGAAATCTGAAACAAGATGGCTGTTTGGAGAATCAGTTTTATTTTCAAATCATATAATTTGATCCACCATTCAAAAAGGCACAATGATAACAAAATCTTGAATAGGATGATTGCTATTATCGTTTCAAGATGCAACTGTCTTATGCAATACTTGGAGGGGTTTTTTTCCCAGCTTTCGTCATTTATGCCCAAATATCTGAACAACACCATCGTTCTTTTGATGTATTGAAATAATACAACATAAACCCAAACTACCCTCCTCAAGAGCTTGACTGACTGACTTGCACAGAGATCCCCAGATGCTGGATCTCCCTAAAACTCTTTCAACAAAATAGCTGAGTAAAAGGAGTGACTGGTATTCAAATAGTTTTCGGAGTGACTGCCATTGTTTCCAAGTTGCAGCTTGATATAATTCTTTGCCAAGCCTTGTACTACAATCAGCTTTTCCTCCTTGTCATGAGCTGTTTGTACACCTGCAAGAAGGCTCACGTTATTAGGAAGTGGCAGCAATGTGTCACCCTCACTAAGCCGGCAAGTCAAAGAAAAGTAAACTAATAACGATAGTCCTTCTACAATAGAGAGGCAAAGAAGGTTGATCATTGATGTGCCTGCCATTTTTCCATCATCAGGTAGGAGAGAACAGGTACATTAAGCAGGAAAAACAGCTGTAGTCTTATATTTCACAACAGCAAATAATGGTTTTACAGTACATTCATTTTTAAACTCATTTGTCTCAGACTTCAGCAGCAACAGAAGTGTTAAAATACTGTTGTTACCTCAGCCCCAAAATTGAGTATAACTTCTCCAATAAGATGTAGTCCTATGATAGCATTGCCCCCCCAATATACCCGATACCAGCATTGAAGGAGTTGCAAAGTTAGAGGGCTCCAAGAAAAGAATGGAGTCCCACATCAGTTAATGACAGATGCCTCCAAGGCATATGCACTTCAAGAGTTTTAGCTCCACCCTAAATTAATTTATTTTCAAGAAACTGTACTTTTGAAAGTGACTGAAGAAAAAAAAAAATGAAGCATGGTTTATACCTTCTACATTTTCTCCCACCCACTCCCCCAGTGCCTCAGCATCTTTGCACGGCCCTGCACAAGTCACTTCCAAGTGTACAGATCTCATATTTTCTCTAAAACAAAACACACACCAGCATTCACAACACACATCCATAAGAATTAAAGCAACAACTTCCCTTAGATTAAATAATAAATAAAATCGATCAGACTTCCTATTCATTTACAGTGAAAATTTGAAGGAAAAAAAAAACCCAACACACAAATGCAGACTACAGGGAACATCTTCAAGGCACACTGAAGCCAGTACCTTAAGCCTCATCATTAAGGCTTTGTTTTACTAGTAGAGGATTCAAGATATTTCCCAGTTAGGAAAATCCATTTGAACGCCATAGTGAAGCAGAATCTGTTTTGATGGGCTTGCCGCTCTGTAAAAGGATAGCAAACTATTTCAGATGCTCAGCACTCACTGCATTAGCATCTGTCAGTAACAAGTCTATTAGCAGAAGTGCAGACTTTCTACAGACTATTAGCCAAGATGACATTGACATTGTTTTAAAATCCCTTCATGAAGGATTAGAAATCAAATTTTTCACTGTCTTCCCCTGGTTTTACATCATCCTTGAAGTTTTGTAACAATATATAGTTACTCTCAGTCTGGGTGACAGAAACTGGAACAGACATACTCAGCTATTACCTACCCTTACATGTCTCCGTGCACACCTTAAGACCATCGTACCTTGAAACCCAAAGGTGTTTCCAGCAATTTAAACACTGATGAAGTCAATCCATGTTTCCTTCTCCCCATTTCTAAGCACACAACATACTTGACATAAGAACTGTTTAATATTGATCAAGTACTAATGCATCTACTGGTGGAACTGAGCTCATGAACTACAGAACAAGTGCGGACAGTTTTTACCACACTTAACAGCCCAAATGACAACATCTAAAATTGTTTGGCTATTTAGTATAAATTCCATTCAAAGAAAATTGCATGCAAGTGTATGCTTTTAAACTGTTCACACTGCACCTCCATGAAATGCAAGAACCTGAAAGTAACCAATTTTTAGCATTTTTATCCAACAAGGGAAAACTGATTAACTAATATCATACAGAACTGTTTTACCCGGTATCACATCTAACTTAGAATAATACAAGGAAAGAAATCCGTACAAAAAGTGTCGACATGTCAATTTAGGACCTGATTTAGGAACGCTTAGTAGTGGCTCTCTGAGGATTAGATACAACTGGTGTAGTTGAATATAAAGAATTGCTGCTGCTGAAAGGCCAGTTCTAATTCCACACAATTTCAACAGTCACTGGTCCAGCAAGCATGTCCAGACACTCCTGTAACAGAACTCAAAGCCTAAAAAGAAAGAGAGGTTACATTGCCAAAAAAATCCAAAGTGTTGGGAAGACAGTGCCACCCCACACTGAAAAGTAAATTCGGAGAATAAGTAACAGTGTCTTTACTTCACTGAAACAGTTGAAATCAAAAGCAATTTGAGACTTATGTTCTCCTCCAGATCTGTCAAACCTCTCTTGAGCAGGGAAGTACTACTTGAGCTGTTCAAGAAGCACATGTTGGTTGCAGTTACAATTTAAAGCAGCTTGAGCTAATGAGACTATATTCTTTTTTAAAGGGTACACATCTCCTTCCACTGGAAGAAACTGTTTCAGCAAAAAGTTACTTAATATTTTCTCATGCCCGCCACATACCAACCACAGCACAATTTCTCCCTGTCAGGCAAAAAGCAAAGTACCTTGAACTCAAAAGGTTTTGTGATCCGGGGAGTGCCATTATAACACTCAGCTCTTTGCAGCAAAATTGAACTGCAACAGCCACTAAACAAATGACTATTTCCAAATTCTTCCTACATGCAATATGGCACTACCACATACAAGTTTAAAAGCGGGTATCAGTGAGGAATCTTTAGGTAAAGGAGGTTTACCAAAAATACAACCTGGTGGATTTGTAACCTAAAGGAGTGAGTGGGGTTTTTTTAAAATATATGCAATTTTTAATACTTAAGAGTTAGTTGAACAGTCCTCGGAACAGAAAAGACTTGAAATACACACTTTTTCTAGATAAATCTTTCCCATGAATCAGATCTACTGGTTTCATGACTCAGTGTCCAATGTAAGTTAGACAGCAAATTGTCTATGAAAATTTTACTCATCAGCTCTGCTTCTGAAACGCATTTGCAGGTTACTATTCTGGTTTTAAAGCCATGGTGATTGACAGGTGAACTGAGCTAGAGTTAGGTAACACAACTCATCAATACATGAAAGGACTAACATAAGACACGTGCCGTGAAGGTACCTACATTCAGTGCCTCACATCCTCCTCCCGCTTTAACACAAACTTGGCTGCATCACTGTATCCCAAGCATCTTAAGCAAGAAACATATTTATACCACATAAACAAGTATTAATCGACACTTAAAGAAAAAAAAAAAAAAAGAAAATGTTCTGCTTGAAGGCATGATCTATCCCACAGAAACCCAAACGCCAGTAGCACTGAGAAAGGAACAGTGGTGCCTGTGCTGAATCCTTCCCACAATATCTATTTACTAATAAGATTCCATCTCTTCAGTCAAAGGGAAGGGGACAACCCAGACTCCAGGAAGCCGACAACCACACACCATAACTTCGATAAAGTCACAAATACAACAGAGAATACACACAGAACTCTACCACAGACTTAGTCGCCAGCAAAGCCTCTGCATCCAACCGTGTTCTTTAATACGTGACAGGCACTGCCAGCCTCAGTGGCTCCCTACACAAGACACTGAAGGGGGGGTGGGAGGGGTGGTTTGCCCCCTCCCCCCTAAAACGTTAACGGCATTAAACATTATGTCTGCCTATTCGAGCTGCATTGCTTACGAGCCAGGCGAATAATGCAGTCTTTCAAGTAACAATCTCAATAGCAGCTTTTCCAGCAGGACTTTTTTTACTACGTATAATTTAAGGACAAGACAGGCCAACGACACAAGATGGTTTTAAGCAGCATTCTATTTCGGCTGCTGTACATCATACTCTGCTAGCTTGAACCCCTTCCAGAATAGCGGCAGACTATTTCAATTGCAAAAGCACACAACCCAAAGCTTAGTACGTTATTACGCAAAAGAACTCAAAAATTTCTCCTTAAAAATACACGTTCTCAGCCAGTACCGTTTGCTCTTTTTAACTCCGGTGACAGTTAAGGAAAACATCTGCAGACGTCCCGATACCGACGATTTTTTCTTATTTTGCACATCCCAAGCAGTTCAAGAACCTCTGCAGCGCTCCTTCGGGGACAGATGCACATAAATCGAAGCTTCGAAGACTGTTATCTCCATCTTGCCTTCGAACCTGTTTTTTGCGCTGCTGCACACACAGACTACCGCTCCGCAATCCAGTTGCGCGTCTCGTTTACCCACCTAACACCGCTAAACCGGAACCCGCGCGTTAAATGTCTCCATCAGAAACTGCGCGGAGCGCCGAAGAAA
>NW_009259115.1:324658-366790 GCF_000687185.1 Egretta garzetta | reverse complement strand
TGCGCCTCGCTGCACCTCGGCGGGCGTGTGGAGCCGCGCTGCCCCGAAAGCCTTGCCGCGGCCCGAGCCGAGAGGCAGCGGTGCTGGGAACAACAGCGTTCTCGGTCAAAAAGCCTGGAATAGCCAGAAATGTCTCATTTGCCCTAGATAAAAGTATGCCGCAAGGAAGCGTTGCTGTCATTAGCATAAACAATTCTTATTAACAATATAGCTTGCAAGCCAGCTATATGCGGAGTTAGGAATTCACCTCCATGAAGCCTTTCTGGGGATCAGTGTTTTATGGATTTAAACTCCAAAGCTGTAAAACGTGGAGCAAACACAAAAAACACACAAAACAGTTCAGCATAAGGGCACCTTGGTAAGGAACAGTCTAAAGTTTTTGAAAAATTAATGCATTTATCAAATTCATTGATTTATATTTAAAAAATCAAACTGCTTTGCTTTTTTTCTTTTTATTTACTTTTTATTTTACTCTTCAAGTACATCTGGGGATGCAAGTGGTGCACATCATATGATCTCCAGGGTGGAAATAGCTGTTCTGCTACTGTAACTGAATTCTTAACCTAAAGAGCTTCAGAGAAAAAAAGCTTGGAAAGCTTGGCAGCAAGAGGAAGAACGGGACTATCATAAAAAAAAAACAGTGATGAATTGTATCATGAGCAATAGCACTTAGTGTCATAGTAGGCATTTGTTCTCTGGCTGATCTACAGACACTCTGTTGCAGGTCTTCCTTGTAAACCCATGGTGACCTGACAGAGCCGAATGAAGGCTGCAGGGAGATCCTTCAATTAGTGGCCGTGGTGCTGCTTCTATCAGTCACCTGTAAGTGAATTCTGTCACATAATACATGAGCTATTATGCCTGAGGTAAGCAGTTGCTACCAATTTATGCCATGCACATAGTAACTAATGTCTAATGCTTAAATAGTCCCAGTAACAATTGGGCATTAACCTTCTTGATGTGACGGCTCACACAAAAAAAACCCCAAACTATAGCAATGACAAAGGAAGCTGTGATATGAGGTTGAGTTTTTGGATACTCCTGAACGTGTTATGTGAAGATCAGATGTACCTAGTTAACAGCAAATAGCTTTCACCCTCACATGAATATGAAATGAACTGTCTTCACGTCCACAACCAGTAAAGGGGACAGGGATGGGGCTGAGGGACCTCTGGAGCCTGACCCCCTTGCCTGGGTCAGTGCCTGTGAATTCTACCAGAAATACTTCCAAGGATGTTATCTGCAGATGGGAACATGGTAGGGACACAGTAAAGGGGAAGGAGGACATGACAAAGGGGAATGAGGAGCTTGCCACAACATCCCCAGCATGTCAGCAGCATGGGGTGGTCTTGGTGATGACTTTCCCTGTCCCTTTGCAGGTGGGGAAGCTGCAACCAGTAAAAGTGAGCCGATTGTTTCAGTTACCAAAGGGAGCTTATTTTTTTCCCCCAGATAATCACTTACTGCAAATTTTCCCATTCCAGTTCTCAGGTATGGAAGTCTTTAATTCAATCTGAGGGACTAAACCTTCTTCAGCACTGGTTGCTGTCTACTGCAAAAGTTGTCTTCTGCTCATTTGAACAGTTGAGGGGGAGAGGGCAAATATGGTCATAGACACCTGTGTCATCTTCCCTCTTCCTTCTCAACAGAAATTGGTATAATTTTTATTAGTTTTCTTGGTTTTGTTTTCCAGTCCTAGTAGGAAACTCTTGAGTGGACAAAAAAAAAAAAAAAAAGCCAGGAAGAATTTAGTCTCTGCTTCCATTTGTGAGTGTCACTCAGGGTATTAATGAAGAGCTTGGGAAACATAAGACGATTTTTGCTTTCATTTATGTTAAACTGCTTGAATAAGCTAATGGTATGTAGAAAGATAGTAAATGAAAGCTATAATTCCCCCCTTTTCCTCCCTCTATCCTGATTTCAAGCAGAAGCATTACCTCACGTTACTTATCTTTCCAGAAAATGCCAAAGTGAGCAGCAGAACAAAGAGTTAGGCAATAGCTTCTGCTGTATGTGGGGCTGATTGTTTCCACTTCTGCCATACCCTTTATATTCTTCCAGCTCTAAAATTCATGGCAGGCTAAGATGTGGAAAACAACGCCCAGCATAGTCTCAACTGTAAATGAATGCACCTACAACACACAAATAATTGGAGCATCAAAACCCAGTGTTAATACAAAGCCTTTCTGTAACACTCTGATCCACAGACCTTCTGTGAAGCTTTTGCTACCCTGATTTTTTGCTACATAGTAGCTTGCATATAAGCTTTGTAAAATTAAAGCAAAATATAAACTACTGTTTCAGCTTACATAGATTTCTCATGTAAGAAGGCCATAACGATAAGTAGTGTTTTCCTGTGCCTGCAGCTGAGATTAGCCTGAAATGCTGCTTGTGATGCATAAAGTGATGCTGGATACATCTCTTTGCTCTTGAACTCTGTTCTAGAGAGTCTTGGCATCTGAAGTGCCCCATCATCCTTGTGATGTGAATTGGCAAAGAGAATGACTTTGGCACCACTGCTGTGAGCATCAATGAATCTAGATTAATTTTTCTTTGGTCTAGGACATGGCTAGCTTGGGCACTTTACAGCTTTTCTGGGTCTGCTTTCATCAAAGGCAAGATGACCACTGAAATTGGTGCTTGTCTCCAAGTCTGGGGAGGTCACGAGACTTGGACAATTTTTACAAGCATAGAAGGGCTGATGGGCTTTAAGTAAAGCAGAATGGTCCTGCCCCCAGTGTAGGTTAGCCTTCTGTCACTGGTTTTCCTTTCTGAGGGTAAAAGCTTTCCAAGGGTGAAGCTTCCCACTGCACTGCACTCCCATGCAGTTGGTTCCATGCTTAGGTCTATAACAAAGTCCCATCTGTGCAGGCCTCCCACTCCTCCTCCCCATCTGGCAAATCCACTCATTGCCGTGACTACAGAAAGCTAAATCAGATGGTTTCATTCTGATTTCGGTACCTTGTTCCTTGAAGGTATTCAGTAACTTGAAAGCAGCACTGAATCAACAACTCAAACAGCTCTAGCTTCTATCAGATGACTATACTTGCCCACTTTGTGCTATTCCCCATCTGCCCACAGTGGCCTAACTTTACAGAAAGTGTAGGAAAGGGTTTTGAGGATATGCAGTTGATGAACTTGGACTCTATGCGTATGGACAATTAAATTTTGCTTTTGGAACTGAGCCTGAATGTGTCAGTAAAAACAAACATCAAAGTTTGACCTTAATGGAAGTATGAATGTAGAAAAGTTCCATAGAGAAGTTGCATCCATTAAGCTGATGTTTAAATACAGTTCTTGGAAATGGAGAACTCTCATGGAATTTTATTTAAAGACTCATTGTTACCTTCCTCTAATGCTTTGTTACGACATGGTGGAGCATACTTTCCTGACTGCTGAAATGGGAATTAGGCAGGACTAGCTTTTAGTTGCTAAACCAGTAGCTGAAATGTTAATGGGGGGGGGGGGGGGGGGGGGGGGGGAAAGAGGCAGGACTAGCTTTTAGTTGCTAAACCAGTAGCTGAAATGTTAATGGGGGGGGTGGGGGGGGTGGGGGTGGAAAGAGTTGAAGCATCCTATCCTGATCTGTGACAGGAATAAAATACTCAAATATCACAGATTGCTAGGCAGAGAGGCTCATTTGCACACCTAGCAGAAAGGGGTTGACTGAGAAAACTGAGACCATAAGGACTCCTGGACCATCCAAGAGAAGTTAGAAGTCTAGCTGATAGTTGTAAGCAATGTTTCACTTAACTTGAACAATTTCAGTATCTGTTCATGATCTGAAACCTCGGTTGTTCATGTGATTACTATTGGTATGAGCAGTGTTTTGTTTGATATGCAGGGTGTGTCTGGAAAAATACAGGAGAGAGAGTGCTGGAGATGCATCTTTGTGCCTACTAATACTGACATTGCCATAAAGACTGAAATCAAACCCATATGGAAAACAGATATGGAAGCATCAAGTTTTCCTGAATTATCTTTGTCATATTCTGCAGTGAAATGTCAGTATAAAAACTTAAATAGGTTAAGCTTCCTCTGGTAACAAATTGGGATGAAGTTCTGTTATTTTACTGGGTAAAGAATTGGGTCAGTCAGTTACTATTACGGAGTGATTAGATTGCTCAAGAGGCTTTGAAACAAATGTAACTAATGAATTAACCTCATTCACAGAGTGTGAAATCTGTTCTAGGAGAAATGCCAACTAGTTCAAACAATACTAATTATGGAGTAGCAACAACAAGCAGTTGTCGAAACTGTAGTTCATTCCTCAGTGTTCCTGTCATAACTGGGAAAATGCTGTTCTATACCAAATCTGCTTGAAAAAAGGCAGGATGGCAAAAGCAACCTGCATTTCTGAAGGTGGAGCACAGATCAAATCCCTTGCAAGGTCAAATTATCCTACTTTAAGGGTCTTCTACACAGAAGTGAACTACATATTAACATTCTGCTGCAGAGCAATGAACTAGCAATAACTGTATGTGTTCACCATATGGGGAAAGGCGTCCTAGAGTCACCTCTCAATTCTAGTCCCAGGGACTAGGATTTTCACTAACCTGAAATTTTCTGAAATGTTAAAATGAACCATCACTTAAACTGCTCAAGGCTTGGGTCCTTGCTAACCTAAGTTTCACTGTAAAACCATTTTCAGTATTTGCAGAACTATTATCTTCATTAAATCAAAGACATTGTTGAGATCTGGAGTTGTGCTGTAGCTTTTCTCAGGCTGATAATGGTCTGTGTTCTAGTTTTAAAGCAGGGACTTAAAATGTTTACAGTGAAAATAAATGGCTGCTTCAGATGAAGAAAGAAAGATGGTTTAAGTCCTAAGTTCTACCCGTGCTATCCAACTCTTGGAGAGCTTCATTTCAGCGAAGACTTGAATCACGCCATAAAAAAATTTGTTCAATTGCAGGTTATGTAATATTGGTACCTCTGAGTCAGGGCTCAGCTAACATCCTGAATTCTATACCAAGATGAATCCAGTGACAGCTTCATATGGCAGTTCTGAGATACTCAGCACTTTATTGAGCTCTTATCACGGCTAAATATGATTACACTGAAAGTGTCTCTAAGCTCGTTGCTGTTGTCACTTTCCTGACAGAGAATCAATATTTGATTCACCACATAATTCCATGTTAAGCTCGGATCTCTCTTCAGCTGTGGTATGCTGACAGGGCTTTAAAAGTTACGGAAAAGTGTAGGCTCAATTGTTACCTTCGAACTTTCAGACACATGCTATTGCTTTCATGCAGAAAAACCACAAGAGAAGTCACACTAGATTAGTTCGAACTAATCTTTTAGAACAATTACCTTAAGTTTGCATAATGTTATATGCATAATGCTGTAACATCCAGTAATAAGGAATGAAGAAACAGAATAAGAAATTGATATAGTAAAGTCAAAACAACTAGGTCTGGCAAAACTGTGACCTGGATGCTATGCTACAAGGACCTGTAGCTAACCATCATGGAAGATCGTGATCCCAGGACTGCCACAGTGAGATGTACCTGTTGCTGACAAATTAAGCATGCTCCTTTACTGAAGGTCTAAAGAGCAGTACGGATCTTCCTGGTGTGAGAGAGGTGGTGATCTGCCCTTGTTCTTCCCTGTCCCCTTCCAGAAAAGGAAGGTAAGCAAAGGAGTCTTCACAGACCTTGTGCTGCCACTAATGTTTCCTTCAGTCTGAAGGCAAGACAGAAGTCAGAACCATGAGCTCCCTTGCTGGTGAAGATCCCGCGTGATTTATTTTAAGAGCATGACATTGTGCAAATGGCTAAACCAACATCCCCTAATGCGGATCCTAGGTGACAGATTGCACAGTTTAAATAACAACTTGAAGTATACAGCTGCAGAACATAGCTATATATCTCAACGTTTGTCTAGCAAGAAAGCAAAACATTTTCTTTGGTGTTATGGGGAGGAGTGTGACCCATTGCTAATCAGTAAAGGGATGCAAAAGAGCATGAAAACAAAGCTGAGGATGGTAGTCAGAGCTGATGATGGTACATTTCAGATGAGAAATCTTGTTCTTTTTGCCCTTGACATGTGTATGTGCTGTGGCAGGGAAAGTGCTGCCTGTGACTACTAACATCAGAAAAACACCCAGCAGTAGACTGTAGCTTGAGAAGGAAGTAGCAGGTGCTCAAGTGTAAGTGTACAACAGGCTGCCTGGCCAAGAAGAAAAGGGCTGTAAGGCAACACCGAATTCTGTGGAAAGACGCGGGTGTGTAGAATTGCTCACTTTAATTCAGTTGCTCTCAGGATGCCTATGGACTCCCAGAAGCAGCATCTGGAGTACAGCCTTGCTGCTTGTTACAAACAGGTCTGGCTGTGTACCAAAGACAGTAGTTCTACTGATGGTGTTTATTCGTGTATGCATTTGACATCAACATAACTTGAAATTGCCTTTCTTCGGAACTTGCCCTTCAAAATCAGTGATATTTACCTGGCATAGTAACTCCAGCCCTTCAGCTTTCCCATGTGAGAAATTCCCTCATGGGATGAATTGCATGCTGTAGCAGCATAGTTTTCCCCTCATCCCCAGTGGACAGAATTCCTGAACACTGCCCTGCGCCAGAAAGGGACCCCTAAAAGGGCTGATCACCACAGAAGCTGGTGGGATTTACTGTGTGTCTGTGTTAGTTTTTGCAGCTCAAGGAGTGTCACAGCAGAGACAGGGCTCCCATGGTGTGCTTGCACTGCAGTGCAGTCTGTGGAAAGATCCCAGGAAGAATTCCCTGGAAAGGGCCTGGTACTCACTGCTTGTAGGCATCACCTTGTATGCCCCCTTTCTGTAGCTGTAGCTTCCGCATAGAGATGTAATAAAAGCCCATGGGCTATTTGTCTAGAGACAAGGAACGGCTCCTGGCATGTTTCCACCATCACATTTTGCTTATGGGTTGACCAGGTTTGTCTGACCTAGTTCTGTTTCTGTTCATAAACTGGGCTTAATGGTGAAGTCCTGGAAATGTTCCCAGCTGCTAAAGCCAGGCTATTCTCTCTGCAGTAATTAATTGCAGTTCAAAAGCCCTTCATCAGCTATGTATCATAACATTAACATAAAAAAACATGTTCTCTGTGATTCTAAGCTGTGAACAAGCTTCTTATGGTGTCGACACTTATATTCAATATCACAAGGGCACCATGGGACTCTGCTCATCACTCGCTTGCTGCTAAGTACATACTGAACTGGAAAATCTCTTTCCTGTGTACCCATTACAGAACTGTTATCACAGAATAAAATGAAGCTTTGGATTGTTTTTACTAAGCTGGGTGTGATTTTTCATTCCGGTGTAACTTTCCATCATTTGCAAAAAATAATTTGGGAACAAGTATAATAAATTAAAATTTGGTAACCAATAATAATTTTACACCATGAGGCTCCTGGGGAGAGCTCAACAATTATTACAGACAGGGAGAATCATTAGCACTAACCGTTTAGCAAAGAGGCAACTTTTGGTTGAACTAGGAGTATCTAAATCATACTCGTTAGATCTAAGTCATTTGAAGGACATAATAAAGAACTGTGCAGTTTTCTGTGTAGTGTTAGCTTCATCCAGAAATGCTTTGGACCTGTCCAAATCTCAGGTCACTTTCCATGAACATGTGCATGAATTTACTGGATCAGTAAGTTAAAACTACAGAAAGGACCTCAGGTCCTAAACTTTCAAAGCTTCCCTAGCTCTTACACTTTCTGTGTTGTGCTTGCTATTAGGAATATGCAACCTGCAACTCAAAATGTTGTCTATGATCCCCCTTAATAGTTGAACTCTGTCTTGATATGCCATTTAGTACACACATCTTTAGCAGAGAAGGCAGGAGACTACTGTAAAACCTATTGATTCTACTGCTTTATAAAAAGCAAGAGGTTTGAGTTCCTCTGGAATAAATACTCGTGTGCTTAAATTAGCTACTGACTATGGGAATTGTAGAGGAACCTCCTTCTGGCATTGCAGTTCCTGTAATGGTTCCTTTGAGATTTCCTGGACCTGAACTGTGTTAGCTGCTCTCGCTTCCAGCTTACCGAGAAGCGTGGAGCTAACGCCATGAGCTGGTACAGAGTTCAAACTGGGAGCTGCGGGGTGCCTGCCCGGGTGAGGAAGGGTTTTCTGGAATGTTGCAGTTTGGGGAAGGTAAGTTGCTCCTAGTCAAGATGCACAACCTGAGGTATCAATCAGTTAACATAATTTCCAGCAAAGGCCAGATATCTTGTGTAAAGAGTGCTTCTTCACACGTATGGAAGTGACTAGGATGAAAGTGATTACTTTAAAAGTTACAGCTAATACTCCCCTGCATAATTTATATCCCCTTCTTCAAAACAAATCACATGATTTCTTTTACATCCAGTTCTAGCCTCTCAGCAGCATTGCTTGTTGCCCATTAGCTCATGTGCAACCATTGAAACAAGCCAAAGGATGAGATTTTAAAGCTTAAGTTTGCAAAAGATTAATACAGCTTTTTGGTTGAGAGGATCTGAGTCCTGGCCCCACCAGCCTTCCATTGCAGAGTGCTCAGAGGCACCAGAAATGAATCCTTCAGCAGAGAAGCCGTGTGTAAAATGGAGTTGTCTTACTAAATGTCTGCTAGTAGGAAGGCAAATAATACAGATGACCTTGCTAGAGTGCTTAGGAGGGAAAGGAATATATTGTGCTTGGGTTGTATAGCATGTTCAAGTGAGACAAACACACTGGAAGCAGAGAGGAATGGAAGAGTTTGAAAAATAAGTAGGATCAGGGCCTTAAGGAGCTGTTAGCAATCAAAAACACTGCATCAGCTCTACATTGAAAAGGGAAGCTTCCAAAAAGCTGGGCGTTGCTCATAGGTGCTGTTTCTGTAACTGCCACAATAATCAGCTGAAGACTGATGTCAGGACTCAGATGTATGGGCTCAGATGTATTTTGTCTGCTGGAAAACATTTCCTCTACTTTGTAGAGGCTGCTTATATCCCTTCTGCTGCCCTTGATTTATTTGCAAAGTTTGCCTTAGCTTTCCTGACACCTGGAGGGGGAAGGGCTGGTCCCCTTGGCCACCATCTGAAGGTGGACAGTGTGTTAAAAGGAGAGGTCAAGTGTGGTTCAGTAGCTTTCAAAAGAGGTCTTGGGTATTTTAAGCACAACACTTCATTTAAAGTAAAAAGGCTGAATTGTGACACCCTTTAAAGAAAGCAAAATTGTTACTTTTAGGACAGCTCCTGTGGCGCTGTCATGTCCCTGAAAGTGTTCCTATGGCAGCAAAACTACCACATATCTGCAGTGTGGAATGGGTTGCTTTCAAAGCAGACAAAGCTGAAACACCTCAAAGCTTAGCCTCATCTTGTCTACAGTTTCAGCTCGTGTCACTACTTTGAAATGCAAGATAAAATGTAGACTTAGGTCTCCTTGAACTCAACTGACTTGAGGAAACTACAGACATGATGGATCTGCATTTTGCAGGCGGGGGCTAGGACACAGACTAGTCTCTGCCCTTTGTCCTTAGTTCAATACAGAATGCAACGGGCTGCTATTGACCCAGATCTCAAGGGCCAAAAAACAGGGGAGTTTTGGCACAGGCTTTCCAAATAGTAGGCTGGATGAAGTAAGATGAAAGTATGGCATGGATTCTTACTTGCTCCTTTTCAACCATCTGAGCTGTCACAAGTATGACTGCCTCATTATCCTTGGGCCTTCTGTGGAATTTTGATGACCTGTGTGGGAAGTGTACACTATAGACTCCTCAGTGCTCCAGACAAGGCTGTAAAGTCCTGGTTGCATCAGAAAGATTTAAAGTCAAATCAGCCATCATCAAATTTAATAAAGCAAGTGAAAAAAATCTGCTGTGGTCTCCAGTAGCAGGAATTCAGGTATACTGTCTTGAGAACAGTAAATGCTTATTTGTGGTTTTACCTATTCACGATTTGATTTGAAAAAGTTGTAGTAGACCTTTGAATATTCCCTGAGCAATTTGGGGGGGCCCTGTAGTGTTAAGCTATATGTAACCTGGGATTCAGTACTCTCAAAGCTGAGATAAACTATTGCAGCAGTGGTTCTGAGACTGGAATATGAGATAGATAGATATATTCTTCATACAGCTGACAAACAAATGTGCACATCTGCTGGAGCTACGCATGCTGAATAGACCTGGAATTGCTGAGCCTTGAAGAACATAAAATCTGGATGGCAAATGATTATCTAACATGAAATACTTGGCACAAGTCTCAAAATCTAATTTCAGCTCTATAGTTTGTTTTTTAAGGGAAGTAGGTTTAATTGGAGGCTAATACTTTTGTTAGATGTATCATGCTCAAGAGGACAAAAATGTAACCATTATTTAGGAATAGCATAGGTCCCATAGGTGCAAGTCATGGTGTGCTGGAATTAACAGAGGTAAAATCTTAAGCAAGGGCTTCAGGAAGTTGGTAATCAATGGCAAGCTAAACCGCATATATCAAGAACTTTGCTTCACAGCTCTCATGTCTAAATAAACTTGTGACTTTAGTTAAGAAGGTACTCCAAGGATGTACCAGTCCTGCCAGTAAACTTGGTTGTCTGATGCTAATCTGAATACATTACGTGGATGGAAACAACAGATTTCATGGCCTGAGGCCTCACCTTTGGGGGACAGGTGTCAAATTTCTAGCTGGGCTGGGTGAAGGGTAAGGATCAGTAGCCTCTTGGGTTGTAAAACTTAAGGGGCACACTGTTCTGCAAATATTCACACTGGTTTTTGGGTTACTGCTCTAGGAGCCAGATTGGGCTTTCTAAGGTATCAAGGTCTGCTAATGGTTAGAAAAAAAGTGAAGAGCACAGCTTCAGCAGTGATTAAATTTACATGCTAGTTCTGCATTCTTTGATTAAACCGACTGTTTCTGGCAGAGTGAGGGACCTGGTCTTTTCTTCAGGGTTGAGGCTGGAATCCATCGAATGTTACAATACTCATGGCAGCCTGTTCTTTCTTGGGTGCCTAGTCTCAATCAGAAAGCATGAAGCAGTAACTCTGCATCTTAGATCTTGTGAAAACATGCCAAGAGGAAGTGTGACTTTAAGTTAAAATGGGGAAATGGTTGGGAATGACAGAGTAAAATGAAGCAATTTCATAACCAAAACAGCATTACAGCATTGCAAGGAAAGACAGGGAAGTGAGGAGTCACTTCACAGAAGAATTTCCCTCTGTAACAGTAACTTCATTTACCATGGCAAAGAATGAGCAGTCTTAGAGTGACTTGGAGCTTCCCCTATCGCAGTAACCAAAACAAAGATGTAATAGAGTTGTTGGTTCCTCTAAACAGTCTTCACAGAGACCTTTCAAAAGGATTTGGTTTTGCATAGCAGTAGGGGTAATAGCCACTGCCTGTGATGTTAGAAGCAAAACCTGAATCAATTTGGTAGTGTAGTATTTAGTGGAAAATGGGGCAGTTAAATACAAGAATTGATCACATTTGTGTAATGGCTGTCTTGACTGATAAAAGGCAGTCAATGACACTCCATTCCTGCAGGAAACTGCAGGGGCTGTGTATGACCACCTTCTGGTTGAGACCCTTTACCTGCTCTGGAGAGACATTTGAAACTTAATCCAACATTCTGGTTCAGTGTTTAGACGTTTGTAGGAAGCGTTCAGAACAAAACAGATGTGAAAGCTGTGTCATAGATGGGTCAGCTCTGGGCCTGTAAGGACAAAACGTGGCACAGACATGAACTTGCAGCGTTATGTATCCCCTGGCACACGAATGCACCAGGAAAGGAGTCTGGCCTGTTGTGGCCATTGGCACAGAGCACTGGGCTAGCATTTGCCTTTGAAAGGTGAGTTGTCTTCTTTTGCTAGACAGCTGGGTGACAGTGAGTAGAGTTGGTTTTTTTTTCTGTGTAAAACGGGAATACTGAAACCACTTGTACACTTGTAATGTGTTTCAAAATGTAATGAGAGCCAAATCTGAGATGTCTGCCAGATAGAAGTGCATCTGACTTGCTCCTGAACTGTGTAGGTTGCAGGGATAGTGAGGGTGAATATCATCAATCATATTTGATCTGTATTGAAACATGTGGCAAGGGTTCTCCAGCTGCTTTGCAGGTAATATGCAATGTAAGGAATGAACAAACTTGGGATCTTTTCCAAGTGGGAGATACCAACAGGCTTGCATCCTGCTTTCACCTCAGTCTTCTGGGACAGATTGTCTGGAAATAGTTAATCAAATGCTTGCTTGGATATATATAAAGGGCTCAACATTCAAATTGTATGGCACATGGGTGTTGTAAATCAGCATAACCTGAAACACTGCTAAAGTACTCTAAGCTGCTCTTAGCTACTTCAAAGCACCTGTGTAACAGCAATAGAAAAAGGGCATCATTGCAAAGAAAATCGGCCCGGCAATGGTCAAATTGTGCTTGGTAATGAGTATAATATAAAAGAAAGTGCTGAAGAAGTGCAAGGAGGAGAATAATTCAGTATGCACACAGTTGAGCAGGACTTTTTGGCCCTGAAGAAGTTAATTCTCCAATAGTTACTGGCTGTCTGGCAACAGCGGAGATCCTGCAGGTTTTTTGTGACTAATGCTAGCGTTAAAGTAATGGTCAACTTTTAGTCCTGCTTTTATCCACAATGAAAAAAACTTTAACAATATTATAAATTTGTCAGAGATCTCAGACTTTATTAACTATCTGAAAGACTGTAGTAATTTGGCATAATGCGTATTATGGAAGAGCACCTTTTGTCTCTTGCCAGCCTCTTTCAATTGCTTTAACCCACTGTTTGAAGTAAGACGCTGGAGTTCATAGTTCCAGCTGATATGATCAGTCCCAGCATAAGCGTCATTGGGGTGTCTAGTCAGCAGGCTGCCTTCTGAAGAGTCTTGATGGTGATACTCACTTCAGCATTCCTCTGATTGGAATAAACCATAAAATTGTGTTAAAAGTTGACTGGATCAGTTCTAGACAAGCTAATGATGAACTCTTGCAAATGAATTGCTATCTCTGTGAATTAGACTTTGGACTTCAACTCTCAGTTGAAAGAAAGAAAACATCCCAATATGTTACATCAGCTTTTGCTCTGGGACAGTTTCTCTTGTCTCATGTAAATTGCTTGCAGGTATCTAGTGTACAACATCCTTGCGAAGATAAAAAGGGAAATAAAATAACTGGAGAAGCTATTTAAGAGTTCCACATCCTTAGGTGCTTTTTTATGGATTTTCTTGCAAGAAAGTCTGTTGTGAGGACACAATTTTAAGCCTGAAAGCAATGGATTTGGAGACTACTGAAGCTTTGCCAGATAAAGCTTTCTCTAAACATGGCCTAAACTTAGTGAAGGTTCCTGCTGGTTTTAACCAGGCGTTACATTTCATCTGCTTAGCACTGGCAGCTACACTGCTATAGCCCAGTTGCATATTACCTTCAAAGCAACTGGAGAAAACCCTTTTTTTTTGTTAGAAATGACGAGGTGCAATTGGTTTATGTTGGCACTAGTGAACTGGCTGATGAAATATGAATCTATACTATTCTTATAAATCTGAATTCTTTTCATCTTAGTAATGGCCAGGGTAGAACTATCAGGGACCTGAGGGTACTAATAGTCTGCAATGGCTGCGAGTAGCCTCACCTGGGGCCTTCTCTCCCACACCCCAGGCTATGGACCAAGGAGCCCATTCAAGCTCAGTTCAGGGCCTTCACTCGCTTCCTGAGCTCCATTGGTAGGGTGCTGGTCTCCAGCTAAGCCACATCTGTGCCAAGGCCCATGCCTGGCCATGGACCCTGGTGATCTTGACTCCAATGTATGGATTGACTTTCTGGCTTGACTTTGGACCTGTGTTATCACTATGAACCTGTCTGGTGGTCCCTAGGCTACGTCTGATGTGGTTTACCCTCACTGGGCCCACCCTGATCTGTGGCTTGACTTCCCAGCTTGACCTTGGACCTGCCTCATTGCCACAAATGTCTCTGGCCATTTGGACTAGTTGGCGCTCCCTGGCAAGAGCCTGGCAGGACAGCACTGGCAAAAACCCATTCCATTGCAAGGATTATTCTGTTTTTCAAGCCTGGCTTGGTGCTCTTTCCTATTAAAGCTTTCTGGCACATGTAAACCAGGAAGCTAGCATGGTTCATTTTCAGTGTTTTCAGTGAAGAGCTTTCAGTAAAGTTTGTCACCATATTTATTTTTTTTTTAGGTTGCTCCAAATCACTCATTTGAGGCCAGGGAAGTGAGGGCTGAGGCTGAACAGTTGAACTGCTAAGGTTTACCCATGCTGCCTACATGGGAAAACAGCAGAAGCAATTCAGTGTGGTCACCTCCTGTGTCTACCTGCTCTTAGTTTTCATGTGTAATGAGCTCTCTTCAGACAATTTAGCATTCTGAAATGTGCTTTCGGTTAGTTCTATGAAAACATGAGCTCTGTGGCAACCAAGCACAAAAAAGGAATTGAACAGAACATTACGCTATTTTGCATAAATCCTAGTACATGTGCATTTGAATACTGCATGCAGTATCAAACCGCAGGAACGGAAAGAGCTCAGAAGGATAAGTGAAGCTATAGACCTGCTTCTATATTTTTTTTTAAGTTGCAACTTCCTAGGTAAGTTACTAAATACTGAAAACCGTATCTGAGCTGAAGCTGGTTGGGGCTGGGGGGAGTCATCATGTGATTCCTTTTATGCCTTTCACTGGGCAACTTCTTTTGGCTGTACCAAAATAGGATGGTAGAGTGGACTACCCTTTTCTGTGATCTGGTAAGGTGGTTAGTGATACAGTGAAATACTGCTGAGCACTTCTAAGGGGTTATAATACAACAACTATTTCTCAGTCTTAGTGTTAGGCTGGATGCTGACTAACTTGGGTTGGTCAAGGGAATGGATAGTTGTGCTTGTTTAACACTTGGCAACGTGCAGCTTTCCATGACTAGTTAGGAGTATGCATTAATTTTCTGAAAACAGAACTCTAACCTCATTCCAGAGAAAAGTATGCACTATATGAAAAATACACACTTAGTCTCTAGCACTCTGATAAACTCATTCTGGCTGATTAAGCATACAGTGACATTTGACTGACCTTGTCAGCTGGAGGGGTGAATGGCTAAAATAAATGAGCTTTCAGTCTCTGACTGAACATATTTAATATGCTGGGTAGGAGGTCAGTATGACTCATCCTTTCCATTTGCTGGATGGCCTGGTATTTTGTAGAGAAAAATCTGTCCTTCTGTTGAATGCTTCCAGAGATGTACTGCTTCTTGGTACTTGAATCCACTACAGGTGCCTTTCCAAACTGATATGTCTGTAAAGCTGCCACACCTTAGCATGGCTCTCTGAAAGCAATTTAGTGTGAGTATTGCAGTTTGGTCCTAAAGAGCAAGGATTCCCTCGTACCACAAGCCCATTACCTGACTGCATTCCTTAACGTGCCGTGGGCCACTCCAGCTTGGGAGCGCACCTGTCTGGAGGTACTATCCTGGTTATGGAGTTGCTTCTAGAAGGTACCCTAATTTGCTCCTTATCTAAATAACATGGCCCTGAATGTGGAAAGTGGCATGTGGCTTTTGGGCTGAACCGAACACTGTGTCTAATTTAATGAGACTGCCTGATACCGGACTTGAAGAAGGCAGCAGGCTCAGCACAGGTCTAATGCTGTCCAGGTAACAGCAAACTCTGAGAAGAAACAGTCATCAGCTTTTACTGCCTCACTGAGAGTGTGCTTCGGTTTAATAACCTGCTTCTAAAAAACGTCCCTGAGGAAACAGTATGCTGTACATGAAGATCTCTATAGGAGTATAATTAGGTCATGTCCTTCGAGAAACATACTTGCTTTTTCTCAAGTATCTTTAAGAACTGGGCCTCTAGTTCCTAATTATCTTGTTCTTTTTGACTGGGACAGCTCAATAATTATGATCTGAGCTGGGTGAATGAATGCAGTAAAGCAATGTTCTTAAATGCAATCAGCCACCCATTGCTCTGACAAAAAGTGTGATAATGTAATAACACAGCCTTGCAAGAGATCGACATGAACATAAGAATTCTGCAAAATGTTTGCAGAAGTTTGCCAGGAATTAATCAAGTTAGCTTTATGTTGCAAGATGATATAGGTCCTCCATGCTCCAGCTGAAGCTTTAAGTGATTTCTGACATTAAGTGAGCAGAAACCTAATCAGTAATTGATAGATCTAGTTGCATGTCCCTGTCACCACACTGTCTCTGATATGCAGACCAGACTGAGCCACAGAGCCCTTAGTCCAGCTTCTAAGTAGCTTTAAATGTATTACAGCGCTTAGAGTTCTCATTATGCTACAGTTATTAAAGTTGAACCCCCAAAGTGAGAAAGCAGTGCAATAATAAAGTAAAATTTATCCAGCACCTTGGCCATTATCAGCTTGCATAGGAAGGCTAAATGCAAAAACGAGACGGAGGATTACTGTATGCAAATGGCTAATCTTTTTTTTTTTTTTTTTTTTTTTTTTTCCCCAGCTGTCTAGACAGCTAGACAAATGTCAGGTTAATTTCTCAAGACACTGACTGCAAGATGTTTTGACACTTCATTCTTTATCATGGGTGCAATCTGTGCAGATTGCCTGGTAGTTATTGATCCTATATCCAACAGACTTGAAGGTTTGTCAATGTACTTGATAAAGTAAAAAGTATCCCTGCCCAAGATTATAGTGACTTTGGTATGTTTCTAAGTTGATGAATGAAATATAAAGGTGTCTGAGGTTGTGAAGATAGTGTAGGAGCAATTAAACCCTTGAACAGATTGGTCTGATTGACAGCTGCAAGTCTGGATACTCCTTGTACTACTGTAAGTGTTCTTGCACTTAAAACTTAGAAGCGAAATAGAAGGAGAGTTCAGAAAAATTGTATTACTCAAGATTAAGGTATACACATACTACATTTGAGATAAGAGTATAGAGAAACGTGGGTATACTTTCATAGCTGTGCAACTCACTGTCTCACCCTTCTCCCTCCCAGTTCTGCTGTTGATGTCATCTTCTGCAATCTGGTGCAAGAAGAAGTGTTTTCTAGGTGTGAGAGCAAACACCAGACTTCACCAATATGTTCCTCTGTGCCTTGTGTCTGTTGCTTTGATGCCCTGCTGCAGTGAGCGACGGCTGCAGTCCTATTCAGGTCTTAGTTTCTGCCTCTGACAGACTCCACCAAGCCCTGACTGGAGCCTTAGCATGTGAAATTCAAAAAGTGGCTGCTAGGGAAAACCTTTCCAGGACAAAACCCCAATGCAGTCCATGCTGCTTTGCTTGAGAGGGTTGTGTTTGGATGAAGCGATGTCATTTGGCACAATATCATGGAGCAGGAGGCAGTGGCACAGTAGACATGTGATGGATAACAAGCTTGTGGCCCAGAGCAGTTGATCGCATCAGACCTATGGAAATTCATACAGCGTATGATTAACACTTGCTAGCAATCAGAATCTTAAAAAGCTGTTCACAAAGAGGGAAGGAAAGCTTGTAATGGTTCATAATGATAGCTCTTACAGAGAACTTGCTATCCAGCACTTCATATGAAGCCATCTGCCACGTTGAGAGAGCACAATGGAGCCGCGTCATAATTCCTAATGTGGGGCACGACCTGCAGTGTAGCAGATAGAAACCTGGGTATGATGTTCTTTTGATGTAGCTGGGATCGTTACCCCCCAGAGCCCATAAGCAAAATGTAAATGTGCTCTGTCAGTTGTTTGTTGCCCAACCTTGGGGTCTAACAGGTGAAACTGCTTCACGGCCTACTGCAGAAGCGGCAGAGATGCTGCGTAGCAGCTCCCATGAGTCCCAGACTGTATTCTGTGCCTGTGCCCTTTCCAGAATTCATGAAGACGACTTAGATGAGCTGCATTTTTGCATCTTAAACATTAGAGATCTGATTGGCACCAGAAGATTTCCTCCTGGGTAGACCACCTATGTAGGGAAGCCGTAAAGCACAATCTTCTACACATTTAGTAGCATAAATAATGACAGCACCCAGGTTTGGTATGAGAGGGAGCACCAGTTTGTTGAAGCATCACATTGGAAGATGGAACTGGATACTGCGTGCTGGCAATAATTAGCTGATCAGCTTTTACGCTAAACTCGAAATTTGTTTTCACTGTTCAAGCAAAACCACTCCACTATCCTTACACAAAAAGAAAACTAGTACTTTAGTGCAGAGAAAGTAACCCTGAATACAACTTTATTTATTAGCATAGTGCAGTACAAGTATAGGAACATAGTAGCGTGACCTGAATGAAATGCCACGGTGAGCTGAAAAGCTTGTCATGTAAACTTTTCTGCAGCCACCACTCATTAGTGCTCCAGCATAGTCTAGTCTGTATATGTTTCCATTTAAATTTTCTATCAATTTCCTTACACAAGCTCAACACTAAGTATCTTTTATGTGAGATGCCAGCTGACTTCACTAGTGAATGGTCACATCTCTGTTGCTTTATGTTCAGCCATACATTTCTTCGGCCTCTGACCCTGTTGCTTGCTTCCATTCTCTTTAGGGGACCTAGTTTGCATTTTAGCTTGAGTTTTGACTGCTGTTGTGCTCCCTGAACTGTTAATAACAGCTATCTGCTGGAAGAGCTGACTTGTATTGCAGCTGTGCTTTTTTGGCAGGAGAGACTTTCTTGGTTGGGGGGGACCCCAGAAGTTAATTTCTAAATAATCAATGAATAGAGAATATCCCAAATATAAGTCTGCCCTGGCTTCAATGGGAGCCAGGAATTTACTCATATTAGGTGAAGTAATGTTTATTCTCGGGAGTCAGGGCACAGCTTTATCTGCCTTGAAGATACTTGAGAGATGTGAGCAGGGAGTCTAATCTACTGTATGGGAATGCTATGGTGGTAGTCTACATACCTTAAATGTAGCTGGCAGTCCTGTCTTGTAACCACATGACTAGTTTCTTTGTCTTTGTAAGATGGATTAGCAAGTAAAACTACTAAGGGTGTAGTCAAGCACTTGAAACTTTCTGAGAAATGACTGTGCTTCAAGAGCACATCTGTTATGCACATTGGTGGGCCAGTCTGTCCAAATGCAGTTGCCTTTTTTTCCTCTGGACTTTGGCAATACACATTTCCAGCAAGCTTTGTTTGCAGTAGACATGCCAGCTTCAGTCTAACTGTACACCAAAATAGCAACTTGTGGCAATCAGTTATTTAGTGACAATTTCACTCAGATGTTTTTGACTGCAGTGAAAGGATACTTTTTGAATGAAATGGACCAATACTGAGTTTTGGTCGACTTAGGAACCAGAGAACAAAATTCTGTCTTTTCCAGCCCTTTTCCCCTGAAATCCCGAGTATTGTCTTTTTAATTGTTTCAGAATCAGTGACTCCTCTCTGAATGGGACCGTCACAGCTGACAACCCTGCCCATGAAATCTCTTCACCGGTCTTCAAATACTTCTAATTCATTTCCCACAACCATATGGTTGCCATGAGGATTTAACCTCTGTTCTCAGTGGGGCTTTAATTTCCACAGGCAGATGAGAAGCTTGCCATATACCATTCCGGCAAATACAGCTGCCACAGACTTGTTACATCATCAGAAAAGATGCAAGCTGCTTTCTGAGAAATAAAATGACTAAAAGGCTAGAGGGTGTGGAAAATGCAAAAAAAATGCTTCAGAAGAAGACTGAAATGAGCTCCTGGCAAAACCAATAAGATTCTTGTCGTCAATAAACGATGGAAACTACTACATAATTTTGGTGATTATGGTTCAAATGTAGGAAGGCAAATGCATCATTGTTCCCATGTACATCATAGGGTCTATTGCCATCTAGTTCCTTATGGCTGCACCTCATTTTTAAAAGGCAGTGTCATAACACTGCTCAGAGCACTGTGGCAATAGCTAAGCTTTAGCTATCATATCAGAGGCTTGAGGCAGAGATAAGTCACTTAATATTTTTATCTCATCAGGCATATGTTTGTTATGTGACCCACACATCAGGAGAGCCCTTCTTCCAAATTTGCATTATCCCACCCTGACTGATGAGTTTACAGCTGATGTGGGGAAGGGAAATGCCATTATGTCAAAGCACAATTAATTTTATAAGGCAACTCGGCCCATATTTTCTTGTAGTCTTTCATACCAACTCCCTTTAATACTCAGCTTCGTATGCTGGTTTTCAGGTCAGGCTAAGACAAACTGTCAGTGTTAAGTGTGGCATATAGAGGAAAGGAGTATTCTCATAGTGGTAGTTGTGGCGGTAGCAGCAGGTTTCTAAGAATATATTACATAGTAGGCATGTTGTACCATTGATGTATTCCCTGAGCTCTGTAAATAGTGGACTGAACTATTACAGTCAGCTACTCCCCCACAAAGCTTGTATTGGTTAGGGAAAAGCAACACTAATTTAGTGTCTATATAATAAGGTTTCTTTAATGAAGTCAATGAGCTTTACAAACTTCTGGGCATGGTATTTTGCAGCTAGATGCAACTACATAAGGCAAAATAATATAAATGTGTTACTGAAACTTAAATTTAAGAATAAGCAAACCAAACTGATTAGGATGAAAAAGGAATTATCTCCAAAGGCACCAGGCATTTTGTGCTGATTCCATTAAGGATTTTATGACTTTAGATATGGCTAAGCATAATGCTTTTACAGGGAGGAACAGCATGATGGATGATGATTTTTAGAAGCGAAATAGCAGTGCTGCTCTTCAGCTGCACTTGGAGTTGCTTACTAGCTTTTCTCTTGAGACTTAATTAAAAAGAATTGCAGTCTGCACATCTTCAGTCTGTCCATCTTCATATGGAAATACTGGCATACTAGCAACATCGGTTTGCTCTGATGTTACTGATAGGTGCTTAAAAAGCAGATGTATTTAGGTGTCATACTTTTCTTTAATATGAATGATTATCATAAATACTGCTACTTTCTTATAACTCATGAATCTCAGCATTATGGCCTTGGGAAGCTGAAGGAGGTGCAGCCTCAGTTTATGGGCTTGGAAAGACAACATACCTGAAACAACAAGTTGTTAAGTGCTGTCCGTCATCGCAAAGAAATTCCTCTGCCCACTCCTTCCTGTTGCCTTCTGGATGGGAGATGATCCTGTGGGCTTGTGGGTTGTTGCTGTTCACTCCTCATGACAATGCTGTGTTTTCCAACTCCCCTTATGCTACTACTATGATACAGTCGTACACACATATATCATGGCACCAAGCAAAACACTGAAACTGTGGCAGAGGTGGCAGTTTCCCTCCAAGGTGAAGATGCTGATGACTTTGCAAAGCATGTTTTAGGAAGCAGGATGTGACCTTTGCCGCCCCTGTTCCCTTGATCCTCAGGGCTACCCGAGTGTTGAACTGATGTCAGGATGCAGCATGCTGTCTGCATGCTGATTCTTCTTGAGAAGAGTAAAAGTTGGGACTTCAAGAATGCCCAAGTGTGAGTCTGGAAGGTGCAAGTATTATGTACGTTAACACTAAGGGAGCAACAAGCAGGAGAAGTAAGTGAGGGAGAAAACATGACCTAATATAGAGTAAAGCAGCCAGAGGACATGAGGACTGTGGAAGCGAGGCAGGCAGCTTGTGACCTGTATGTCCATGTGCTGGATCAGAAGCGCCCCTGCAAGCACGGTGCCCTAGCAGCTCAGCAGCAAATTAGTGACTATTTCTGTTGCTGAAAAGGCTGGAAGACTGCCCATTCTTGTGAGATGTCTGTTGTTGTATTTCTGCTAAGTCAGTATAAACTACCTATTTTCTAATTGTCTGCTATTTGGGATGATTCTGCTTCTGAAAGTTTAGTCTTAACTAAGTGACTGTTTCTGGAATAGATGTATGTTTGTCTGGAGTACATGTCAGGTAAGAGCAGGAAATACTTGGTCCATCAGACACAGAATTATGAGTAGTTCTTTGAGTTCATCATATCAGGAAGTCTTCAACTAGTTAAATTATTGTAAGAAACTGCCATTTCAGTTGTGTTAGTACCTCTGTTGATACTATACAGACCACTAAAATGTTGAATAACTACCCTTGTAGGTGCATCTGCAGAAAAACACAGCTAAAACATAGATCATTAACGAATTTCTGGCAGTTGTGCATAATACATTTATTTTTATATCTTATTTTGTAACCACTTCAAAACCAGACTTTACATGTCCTCTCTTTCCCAGGAAACAGCTTTGATCAGCTCTACTAACAGAAGTCTTTTTTTGCTGGTGTTACAGGAAATACAACTTAATGGCATCTAACCAAGTAATGGAAGAGTATTTCTCATAATAAACCCTAGGCCATCGCCAACATTTGCTATATACTACTGGCATTTAGGACAGATGAGGGGGTTTTGCCCTTGTAGTAAACAAGATTCAGAATATCTTGGGAATAACAGAGGCACAGCCTCACAGCTTGGTAATTGCTAATAGGGGATTACCTTCTCTTTTCTAAGCTCTGGGAGGGGATTCCCACTCAAAGCTGTTGCAGCCAGATAATTTGTACATCTTCCAATCTACTGCTCATCCTTTGTCTACGAAATTATTTAAAAGAAGATACACTGTCTCTGCCCCAGTTTTCCCTGCTGTGTTTTAAGTGCTACTAGCAAACAGGGACTGGTAAACTGTTTACTTGAACTTGATATTACAATCTCAGGTCCGTGGAGCCGGAGCAGGTTTGCCTTGGGAGCAGAACGAATATTTTTCAGTCCTGAGCATTCACTAAAGACTTCCTCTGTATTCCTGACCGAGTGTGACATTTGGAGTGGAAAAGCACAATCATATCACCTCAAATCTTTCCAACTGCATCTAGTGTAATTGCCAAATTGACTCTTGTGATAACTTAAGTGCTTGATTTATTGTAAGCCAGCCTGTGAGATTTCTAATAAAGTTACATAATGCCAGGCGGCTGTACAAAGCCTGGTATCTGCAATTACGTGAGACCATCTCTTTTCCTGTAGGAAAAGTGGTTGTAGTGACATTTGAAATGTGGCCTGAGGGGACACTACGGGCTAAAAAGGAGCAGCTGATTTTTTGTTATTCTGGGAGGCTGAGCATATGGTGCAGCACAAGGCCAAACAAGTTTCTCCTTGTGCTTTGCCAACCTGTGTCTTAGTGTTCCCTGCAGTCTTCTCTTCCCCTTGGCTGGCAAAAGTTTTGCATGCCTCTTTTCCAACTAATTAGATATAGCGTTAAGACATTGCTGTTTCGTATAAACCTGGCTTCATCAAACATGTTAGGAAGTCATGGCCCAGTAGCCATGTGGGCAGTCAAATACCTGTATTACAAGTGGGCGGATGGCTTTCATTTCACTCCTTGCACTGCACATGGTCAAACATATTACTATATTTTCCCACAATATTATCAACTGGGGTGTCCAAATTATCTTCACAAAGTACTAACACTGGCCTCTGCTCCACTGTTTCATCTCTGTCATATGGTTGAGCTCAAAGATGAAGAAAGCATTTGTTCTATAATAAAATTAATTGGCTCTTAAAAAGCAAGGAGAACTGTTCTGAGCCTTCATTAGAGCCAAGACCCTTCAACAGAAACTGTTTGCTAAAGAAACCTTTATACCTCTTTGGCATTAACTTTATCTGGAAGATTGGATCTGGATGACAATGAATTATTCTGTTGCAATTATGTGAAACTGAAGCATGGCACAAGCTTATTAGACAAATCTTATGAAATGAAGAACATGGGAAAGTCTAAAAAAGAGGAAATACAGTGGTGTAGCAGTGGATTGGTAATTCATTTGATCAGATTTTCAGGCACTGAGTTAATACTTTGTGGTGGAGAGTTGATACTTCCAGTGGAGAGCTCAATCACTTAACTGCATTTAGGTGGATTATGCTGATGTTGGGTGCTCTGCACAAGGCAGAATCTCAAATCTCTGGGCAAATAACATTTTTGGATGCTTTTCTCCACAGCTGCAATGTCTTTAATCTCCAGTGGAAATGGCTTGCTTAGTTTTCTAATAGTATAGCTCAAACATACTAGTAATTTGGTTTTGGGACAGCACAGCTACTGCCCTCATCCTTTTAATTACAATACCACGGATGCTTTCACAGAATCACAGAATCATAAGGGTTGGAAGGGACCTCAGGAGATCATCTAGTCCAACCCCCCTGCTAAAGCAGGCTCACCTAGAGCATGCTACACAGGACTTCATCCAGGCGGGCTTTGAATATCTCCAGAGAAGGAGACTCCACAACCTCCCTTTGGGAGACAAATTATTTGTCACTCTGAAAAATTAATCCAAATGCTTGCTTGTGCGGAAAGAATCAAGGTCTGCAGTCCATGTCTGGTGTTGCATATGCTGGGCAGATAAGAAGCAGCGCTCTGGAGTTGAGCTGAATGCCTGTTGCATTAGCACAGGAAGCTCAATAGTGCAAGTGGCTTCTCAGGAGCTGAAACACTAACTCAGCTCTGAAACTATGCAGCTTCCTTCAGAAGCTGAAGCTCATCCAGCCAAAGGCAACAAAAAATTGTTCAGCTTCTTTGAGATCAGTGTGCTACAGATTAATTAAAAAACAGAAAAAAAACCAAGAGCAGATCACGCAAGAGTGATTATCTGACAGTAATAGCATCACTGGTTCCACTCTGATTAGCCTGATTTTACTTAAATTTAGGTATCAATTGTGACTAATGCAATGGATTTGGGCAATAGCTTGCCATGACTTCCGTGTTTTGTCCTTCTAACTGGAATGTAGTGCACTGTGTATCTGAGTCTAGCAACATCCTATTAGAAATGCATACAAGAAATTAATTATTCAAGCTTGTTATGGTGAGCCTTAAATTTGTCACAGCCCAGTATTGTAGAAGGAAAGCTTTATAATTCCTTGGTGGAAAGTAGGTGTTTTAATATCTGCAGATTGTAGAAAAATTTACTCCAGGAAAAGTGCCTCCCTTGTCTTGTGTTGTGCTACTGGCATTCTGCTTTTGTCCTTGACATGAGCAGCAAGGCTCAGTCCTGTTAAATAACACCTCCATCCTGAGCAAAAGATTATGGGATCCTGATGCTATACAAATGGTAAGGAATCCAAACTCTCTCAGCATGCTGTTGCCATCTAAAACTGAGATCAAATACTTCTCTTAAATTATTTTCTTGCATTCCAACTGTGCAATTTTGGGCTCAGAGGGAATTTAAAATATATCTAACCAAATAGTGTTGTTTATTTTCCTTCTTACATGTTTCAACAGGACAGTCTGATCAGTTTTCTGTAGTGGTTATGCTTCTTTCACACTTTAAAATACAACACATTGCAAAGTTTCCTTCCAGCTCTCACTGGATAAGGTAAGTGGGAGCTTCTGTTCTGCAGAATGTGCCAACCTGTGAACCCACCAGGTTGTGCATGGGACAGACTCAGTCACTAGCACAACGTCACATGTAATGTACCAGTCTGAGTTCTCAACAGAAATGAGGCATAATCCCTTTTAATAGCTGTACCATGTACCAAAAGGACTTTAGTTTCAGCAAGGTTAAACGTCTTAGAATCAGAGCAGGCCCTTAAATAGACCTAAATCAGTCCATTTGCAGAGCTGAAAAGGGCCTCTTGGGTACTCTCCCCTCTGACCCAGAGTTGTAGATTGAAAAGCCATTAAAAATAGGTTTTGTAGCCATAGCTGATACTTTGGAGGTTGTGATAATGCCCCAAGCAATGGGGTAGCAATTCCAGCAGCTGATTCAAGAGAGAAAGTGTGAGTTTGCATTCAACTTCTGGTGGAGACAGAATCTGCTGTTAGCTTGAAGCTACAATGTCTATAATAGGACTAATTAACATTCACGGTGAAAAATCATTACTTCTAAAATATTGCTTTTATTCTCTAATACTTATGTTATCAGCTATAATTGAGAGAAATGCTTTTATAAGTAAGAATTCCACTTTAGCTTGTCAGGCTATCTTCCACCACCTAACTTACTGAACAGATGTAAAGAGTCAAAAGTCTCTTGTTCCGCTGATTCCTACAGCAAGTATTCTGAATATTTTGCCAGTATACACAGGGCATTAAAAGACTCCAGTGTGAAATCTTCTGGCATTATTACATAAGCCAAATCTGAATTAACTACAGCACACATTATCTCCTTCCTGGGAGGAAACAGAGGTGGCTCACTAAAATGGTGCCTCACTTAGAAATTCCTATAGTTAAGAACACAGGGATGGCCCACTGGTTAAATCAAGAGTCCATACAGCTCGGTATGACATTGGCCAGCTGGAGATTATAAAGAAGAGTATAAGGATAGGAAAAAGAAACAAGTTCTTCATAGAGTGGTCAAAGCCTCAAACAGGTTTCTGAGATAGGCTGTGAAATTCCCATCCTTGGAGATACTCAGAATTCAAACTAGATAAAGTCCTGAGCCATCTGATCTAACTTTGAAACTAGCCTGGTCTTGGGCAAGGAGTGAGGGTCCTTGGACCAGATGGCCTTCAAAGTTCTCTTCTTCCCTAAATTAACCTATGATTGTCATATTCCTAACCTCCAGTTATCTGTGACAGATGGGGCTTCCTGAACCAGATGTATTTAGTAGGCCTTCATGTTTTAATTCACTTCTGTGAATTTGTCCATGGTCCCTTTTGAACATCTATAAACTTCTGTTACCCACAATATTTTGGAGCAAAGTGTTCTACAGCTTGTCTTTGCTGCTAGCTGCCGCCTTCAGTTTTCGTTGAAACTGCTTGTTTCCTGTGATGCCTGCTATCTATCTCCTTTGTTGTAAAATACAATAACTGTCGCATGTGATTTTATAGACCACCTACAATGAGGATAGTTCCCTATCCTTCTTTATAGGAGGAGAAAGCTGGTCCTCGGGCAGAGATGTATGATCCTACTTACTGTCCTGAGAGGCCTGGCACATTACAAATAGTTGTGGAGGCAGACTACATGCTTGAGTTGTGCAGCCCAAAAGTAACTTGGTGTTCTTGGCTATCTGAATAGCATGGCTTGTCCTTGCTCGTACTGAATGGTTTCAGACATGTCATGGATGACGATAGCTCTCTTCAGTCAGTTGGCCAGACCCTCAGGTAAAATGTCCAGAGCTTGTTTATCTTGCATCTTAATTATCCTGTGAGACATATTGTGCCGTTGTTTCCCTGATTCTGTCTGGTCTCCTGAAGACTGTAAAGCAGTGTGACAAAGGTTATGTCATGGACCAAATGTATTCCTTGGGTCAATGCCCAGGAAGCCAAGTCTGGCACATCCCGCCCTTTATTTGCATGAAGAAATGGAGAAGTTAATATGAGGAATTGTCTTTTATGCAAGAGACACAGGAATATTCATCCAATATCCATAAAAACTGAAAGATTATATTCTGATTCATCCTCTGTGTGTGAAAGGATAAAATCAAAAGACAAAAGGATGGCTTGTGCTGGCTTTGTTTTCCTCATGCAGGCAGTTCTGGAGCTGGGCATTGGATTAAGAGACCTGTTAATAAAATATTCCATAACAGCCAGAGCAGCTCATGCTTAATGGAAAAACATGAGATGTTCCATTGGGAAACAATTGCCCTTTATGCAAGATGCATTTCTTCTCTCTCCCTTTTGTTCAAAGAATCGTACTTGGAACAAAAAAAAGCTTGTCCCTTCAGACGTCCTCTGTTTGTGCTGCTTACTCCCCAAACCAGAATCATAATCCCTTGTTTGGACGACATAATCAGTTACACAAATATCAGTTGAGATAGCACAGACAGATTATAGCTTCCAGCAGGACAAGGGAAGATGGGTCAAGCTTTAAATACCTCTGCCTTTATGCAACTGTTTTTCCTAAGGATAAAGCAAGAGGAATATAAACAAGAATTCTTTAGGCAGATGACCTTTAGTAACCTCTCCACGAGGCATTGGCAGCTTGTAAATAATAAGTGGTCCAGAGAGCAAGCCCTGACTGAAAGGGCTTTCCAGACCTGAGTGCAGAAAGCCTTGTTGCAAAGCTGAGGGGAAAGATGCTATTGGAAAACATAAAGCTATTGGAAAAATAAAGGCAGATAATTAACAGTAAAGAGTGAAAGCCACTGTAGAAGATAAAATTCTTGCTCAGTTTTAAACCATAGTTGACAGCTGAGTCTTGCAGCTATTTAGCGCAACGGTTGTTAACTTGGGAAGATGGAGGATACTTTTAGGAGCCATAAACTGCAGGTTGCTTCATTTTCTCATTTGATGTGACATGGAGGTATTCTGCCCTTGGTGTAGGTCATGCTTCTGTTTCCTTAGGGGTTTTGCTAAACTTGTAAGGAAAAAGGGAATTTTGACCTATTGTGATTTAAGTATTGGGTGCAATGTAATGTGTGGCAAACAGCTGTTTCTGATCCAGATCCATAAATAGATCCTTGAGAGTCCCTACAAATCCAGCCTATTTTCCTGAAAAATTTCTCCATATATGTGTTTCAGACTTTGCATGACCGAGCTCAAAAATTGGAAGATTGAAATCCTTCCCTGACACACATTTTCAAGAATTGTCATCTTCCAAAGTAAGTCAGGGGACGCTCAATCTGTGCAAATTGGAATCACTATTGCTGTTGATGTGACAGTATGAATAAAGTCTCCAGAGATACCCTTAAAGATTTCTTAGACTGTACTGAAACTGGTACATCTCACAACTGGCTTGCCTCAATTACTATCTATTCACTTAACAATCCAGTTGGCTGCAAAGCATGTATACAAGGTATATAGAAAGACTTTTTCTAGGTGGTGAGAAGTCTGCAGGTAGAGGAGATAAGATGGAGAGGAGGGTTTGGGTTAGGATGAAAAGTATTGAAATAGTGTGGAGAGAGTTCTGGAAATGCTGTCATCCAGCAGCAGACATGAATCCAAAGAAGGTAACTTGCCCAGATGTCTGCTTTGGGTGGGATCACCATACATTAGTGGGTTTTTTGTATCCTCAGATTCCTAGCTGGAAAAGGACGTTGGAGACTTCCCAGTGAGTTCACTTCTGGTTTTGGTTATCTAGTGGTTGTTTAAGCCAGCAGTTTTGGTCACTTGTACGCAAACAGCGCAGATACCATTCATTCTTACATCTTGCTGAGACCTTCATCTCCTAAGCCTAGCACATTAGGCCTTGATGGATTTTAGTCAGAGGCCAGAAATAAATAACATAAGCTGCTTGATTTTACTTGTGTTATCAGACAACTATTTTTGTAGGATGTTTGAGCCTTTTGCTGCATAGGATTTGGAGACAACTGTTGGCTCTTTAAAACTGGATCTGAGCTACTGTGTGCAGAGCTGTGAATCACAGCTAACCATTTCCAGGTAAGAAAACTGCAGCTAAGTAATTGTTGCCCTCTTGGAATGATTGTCACTGGAGGAGAATTAAATGTATAAATGCATGCAGAGTTAGATGACCATTTTTGCAAAGTGTTTCCATACTTGGTTGAAAAACTGTGTTGAGGAAAGATGCTTATTTTCCCAGAAAAACATAATAGAACCCCCAGGTTTGACTGCATTAACCTGAGTCTTTGTGAGATGTAATTCTAAACTTGCATTTACCTTTAGCATGCCACAGTAAAAACCGGACACTTGGGGAAGAGATTTTGAGAAATGAATTAGGAAACTTGTCTGGCAAAGCTTTTTTCACCTTTTACCAACACACATGTAAATTGTGTAGGCTGCATGCCCAGCGTGGGTGTAAGGCTTTGCTACGATTCAGCTAAATGGAATGTAAATTAAGTCTCCTGTAATGAAATGAGTGGGAACATTTTGGACTTTCGTTAACTTCATACTGTAAAAAGATAATTAAAAGAGCTGCTTCTAACTCCTGAAAGATAGTTTTCAGAAGCCTGATTAGAGATGGATAGAACTGGGGCTTTTGTTGAACTTAAACCTTCGACGAGAAATGTCTGTAAAATCCTCTTATCCTGGGTGCCAAGCACAATTTGAGAAGTGAAATCTTGAGTGTCTGAAAGGCATAGGCAAATTGAATTTAACACAGAAAGGTTGCCAGTAGCTGGAGCTAGGCACTGTCTCTGAGCTGAAGAGCTATTGGAAGTGGTAGTAATATTTAGTAAAACCAGTATTCAAGTAATGACATTTTAGTAACTTCAGCCAAGGGCCAAAAAGAATAAAGAACAAAGTGGGATGGTGTAAGTTAACTACGAATCGGCTGGGCTAACTCACCACCCTTGTAGTCCTGAACCTGTGAGCAGGAATTTAGCCATGAGCCAGCAGCAGGACATTTTTGACATGCTTCTAAAAATGACCTGATGCTGCAGGTGGTCTTGCGTTGCTCGTAACTGCACTTGATCAGATTCCAGAAAAAAACCCATCTTTAGAAGCTGAGACAATCAACTCTTTGTTGTCCCTCCCTGGGTTTTTTGAACTGTGGTTTGTGCCCCGAGCAGGTAGAATAATGCAAACAAAAGAGTACATCATGTGAGGAGTGATTGTGTAGTCCAAAATAAATTGTAACGCCTCCAAACTTGCAGTATTTACTTAAGGTACATTTGCTGAAAGAATCACCGGAAGACATCAGGATAATCATGTGTGTTATACCACCAATTGGATGCTGATGAGGAGAGGATATAAAATTAATATAATTGCAGGTGACATGAGCCTAAGTTAATTTTGTAAAGCTGACCCAGAGTAGCAAGTTGTGTTGAAAATTAGCTGTTCCAATAGCAGATTGTCTGCACAGACCTTTCTTTTCCTGGAGGAGGAAAACCTGGTTGTATTCAAAGATGACAGGGCAGGTTAGAGGCTGGAGGACAAGCTGTGGCCAATTTCAGGAATGTAGCTGCCAAGGTTCCTGCCCAGTGCACAAGTGCTACAAGCCTGGACAATGGCAGGAGAGTACAAACCATGGCAGAGTGTGCAAGTCGAAGGAGTTGTCACACAGGAGCCCCGACCAACAGGGAAGCAGCTGTGGGGCTGTAACTGCGTCTGGAGCAGAGCAACGTGCCATGTGCAACCCCCTTGGGGGCAACAAGAAAAATGGTGACAGCAGCAGGAAGGCACTTGGAAGTTAAATGAGAAGATAGACCTCTGCAGAGTGAAGTGGGAATACTGGGGAAATGCTACCTTGCGAGTTCTCTGTTGTGCTCACATACACAACAATATGCACACATGGGCAGTACTCAACACCTATCATCCTGAAATAATTACAGGGAACAGAGGTCTGGTAGTCTCTGTATTTGTGTTACATTATAGGCACGAGCCATTAGATAAGGTTGAAGTATCTGGCCTTCGCTTTGTGAAAGCCTGGAAAAATAATTATGCTCTTTCTTCGGTGGTTCATAGCTCAATAAAGCAGCAGCTTACAGTGTGCTGCTGACTCTCCTAGCTGTGATTTACTCTTCTGCAGCATTTTAATATGCTCCTGGTTGTCAGCCTTGGGACTGGCTAATGCATTTACACTCTGAGTGTTCATGTCTTAAAGCTCATGTTACGGCACACGCCCTATTTAATAGGAGTGAGGATGCCTGAAAATTAGCCTGATACCTGGAAGTTTGTCCTTATGGTTAGCTGCTGTAGTAAAGCCCTGCCTAATCAAACGGAAGTGATCAAATTAAAATTCTGTGACACTGGCATTTCTGAACTAAAGTTTAGAAGTCACAAATGGAGCTGGCTGGAAAAAGCCCAACTGACTAGATGTTTCTGGGACAAGACAGAGTCGAGGTTGTTTCCTTGAGCTGAGAAAATGGCCAAGCCACAGCTGCTAGTCTTGTCTGGAGCAGACAGCTGTAGAAAACATTTTGCTGTGTAGCAAAAGGGCAAATTTTAGGATGCCATAAGACCCACTTGTAGTTTGGCTTGCATAGCTGAACTCTTGTGTTCAGCTCTTGCCCTCCCCTTATATCAGCAGCATTCTTAGGGGTGAAGCAAGAGCAGAATTTGCCCTGCTGGCAAGCAACTGTGAAGCTCCTGGTTTTATAGTTGAATGACAAAGTACTCATTAATATTATACTACAACCCCTGTGTGAAGCCTGTCACCTAACACCTACATGGCAACAGGAGCAACAGGACTAGGTCTCAGTGCCAACCTTAAGTAAGTTAAGTGAATTAAAGAAATAAGCATGAACAAAAAATACTGCTAGGTGTAGCTCTTCAGTAGGAGATGTGACTATGAACAGTGGTTTGATAGAAATGTTTAGGTAGAAAGATAATGGCCTGCTCTGCTTTTGGCTTGCACCATAAGAAAAGAAATCAGCCTCTTGTGGGTTGTGTCTGTGTAAAAAAATAAAAGGATTTAAGCTGGACTAGCATAAACTAAACTCCTGCTCAAGGGAGCATCACTGTGCGGATGCAAGAGAACACCTTTACATGAGGGATTATTGTGATGCAAATAATGCTGTGATTTACAAGTGCCTTTTAAAAAGTAAAATGTTGATGTGCAACTCTGATGTTGAGTAACGACATGGGAGCAAAAATATCTCAGCATAGGATCTGCCGCTCCAGTGATCCCCATTGGTCAGCATTCATACATTTCATCAGAGCAATGCTGGGAAATGGATCTGGGCAGGCAGTAGATACAGTAATTGAGTATAAATCCGCAATTGTCATTACCTCAGTACCCATAGAATAAAATCATAGGTCCTTAAAATATATTATTTATTATTGAAACCAGTGGTAGGTTAGCAAAATGTTAAAACTTCCCAAGAGTATGAAACTTTAGACATGCTCATGACATAGTATATGTTCCTTGTGGTATTTTTCTTTTTTTTTTGGCACCAGAATAAGGTCTTAATATTCAAAACTGCCCCAATGTTTTCTTCCTGTGGATTTCTGAGAGCAGCCGGATCTGGAGGTTAAACAATTGCAGCTTGTGAAAAGAGAAAGGGTTGGGAGCAACAGTGTCATGATGCACAGCCGGAAAAGAATTTTTGCAACAAAAAAGATCTGTTAATGAATTCTGAGTATTTATAGCTCTGTGAGCTTTCCTGCAGAGTTTATCTCCATGGGAAGTTATTAGCTCAAAAGTGAGCTTAGTCACAAGCCGCTTATAGGGAATATTTCTATTTATAATATTCATTTCAGTAGCTGGTGTTTCTATGACATGATTATTTACTAGTTGAGCTGTCCAGTACTGCTCAGGTCAAAATTTAGTCCTTTAGATATAACTGTCTTAATGAGGAAAAAGCAATGCAACCATGACAGGCAGAGGAACACATGCTATGTGAGCGTGGGATGGAAGCGGAGAGAGAAATGTTGAAGCCCTGTTGCTTGCCCAGTAACCCTGTATTTACACTGAGCAGCAAAACAGGGGTTCCCATAGCAAAGGGAGTGGAATAATGGGAAATGTATCAGTGCTAATATTGTGCATGTTATTTTTTCATCTATTTACTCCTTTATCTGATCAGTGGTTTCTGAAGCAAATATGCCTTTTGGAGTGCAGGGTGAACAGGGTGTACATATGTCAGCACAGCAGAACAGCTTGGAGCGTGAACTGATATTAAGGCCATTCATGCATGAGGTAATTTGTTTTATAATAGCAGCAGAAAGCCTGCTTGTGCATCGGTGAGATGCAGCAGCCTGCTGGCCATCAGGGAATTAAAATTACGGTTGTTGACTGGATATGCTAATAAAAATGAACTTGCACCCAAATGGATTTTATTGGGTTTATGGCCATGCAGAACATCCTGGTTTGTTGCCCCTGACACAGTGCTGGGACATGAATCTTTCAGCTGTTTTTGCAAGCATCTTTCTGTAGCAAGTTGTGTCTGAAGAAGCTGTACCCCTTTCCCACAGTTGGAGCTCTTGGTGGGATCTGGCTACATTGCTACTGCTGGAATGCACCCATGCTAGCCTGCAAGTGGCAGCTGTGGCTCAGCTGATATGAGGGTTGATACTATTTGGAGTCTGATAATGCCCTTCAGGGATCAGCAAAGGGGGAGGGAGGCTAGAAAGTGAGAAATGAGCAAAATGAAGGATCAAGCCTGGGTAGCATTTGTGAATAAGAAAAACTTGATTCTTCCATCTTAATTCTGGTTTTAGCACCCTGTCCGTATGTGCCTTCTGCAGGCTTTTTTTAGGTTTCTCAGTGAGGTTTGACTTAGAGGAAGGCCTTAAGAACAAGCGTTGCCTCAGTGTCATGCTGTTCTTCTAGAGCAGTTTTCAGTATCAGCATATCAAGGAAATTGAGGTTTTATTTTGAGCACCAGTAATATTCATTGCTGTTTTACTGAATGGAAGAAGTTACTTGTTCTTTTCACAAGGTGCAATGTCACTATTTGTGACTTCCTAGTCACTGAAGGTCATGCCCAAGAGGGTTTCAGACTAGATTGACTTTAATTATAGCAGAAGTGAAATTGAAGTGTAGAAGCCCATTATGGAAAATGGGGAATGTAGGTGTAGGTTTGTATAGTGTTGCTGTGAGGTCAAATGATGCCACTGTGCAAGTGTGCTGTCAGTGGCGATGTGCTAGAGTTCCCTTGCCAGAAAAATAACATGGGCTATAGCCAGGACAAGCCAGGAACCTAGAGGAACGCCAGCAGAAGTGGTGCTCTTAACCAACAGGTTAAGGTTAACTTAACAGCAGTCCCTGTGGGACTGCTTCAGTCCCACAGGGACTAAGCACTGCGGCAGAGCTGAGCGCTGGGAACAGAGTCTGGCAAAAGCCCAAGGCAAAGGTGAGGTGATGGACCAGGGATGGATTCCAGCCAGGGGGTCAGGAGCAGATAGTGCCAGAGACAGTGCTGGAGACAAGATACCTGCATGCTGGACAGACGTGCACCTACTATGGAGTTCAGGCCAGGACTGGGCACCCAAGAATGAGCTAAAGTGGAACCCCTGTGCCATGGGCAGGGGTCCAGGTAGATACCCACTGCTCAGGGCAATTAGGGCCTATTGGTACCCAGGGAGTACTGGAAGATTAACAGAAACCTTTCTACCTGAAGCTGAAGTCAAGAAACACGTTGGACTTCTTACAAGGTTTAGGATGTTATTGCATCATTCATTATTGTCAAAATAAGGATGATTTACTGTGTGTCCTTTTTTCCTCTCAAACAGGGAGCTACAAACACTGACTCAGCTGCCCGCATTCAGAGAGTTTATCACTCAGTGCTTAGGCTGCCTTAGCATTTGCAGAATCAATGAAGATTGCAATATCAGGCTCCCCTCAAATCCAGCTCCTAGCAGCCTCTGTCTACTGTGGTTAAAGCCATTAGTTGAGCTCCTTTACCAAAAACTCTATAATGCCACTCATTTACTGTCACTGGGTGTTATTAACTGTTGCTCAGGACCCCTGAGGGAGTATTTTTCTTTTATTAAATATGCTAAATGGCGTTCTAGACAACCCTTCGGGAAGCTGAGGTTGACCTGAGTTCTTCGTTGGTGAGGCAGCACCGTGATTCATAAAACCGCAGCAGTTCAGCTAAAGCCTACCCTGCAGTGCCCGAGTTTTATACCATCAAATCACTCCAATTGTGGTTCATGAACCTGAGCTACTCCAATGATAACATCTCCATTTGCAATGGGTTTCACTGCAATGTTCACAAAAGCCTGCAAACCCTGCTGCCAGATTGCTGGGCTGTAAAGCATCAATTTTTGACAGATTTATTTTGGTTTTGACATAGACTGAAGACTATGTGCTACCTTAAATGTTTACCAAGAGGGAAAACTGAAGCTGCAGATGTCTTTACAGCTAAAAGGTCAGCTGGAAGCGCAGACTGCCACTAATAAGGTCACAGGCAGACCTTTTATGTGATTCCTGTACTGATAGGTCCTTGACTCCAGACAAAACATGATCTGCTAAGCTGTCGCTCTGATGGTCAGCCTGGGACATAAGGCCCTAACCTTCATTTATCTACTTGATGTTACTCCTGATGATGCTTCTTTCTTTCAAGACCAGAAGAAACTTGCTACCATGTGAATGTGTGTTCCCAAACACCTCCATCTCCGTATCTTAAATGTGGGAAGAAGTCTGCCAATCCACAAAAAACGTGCTGTGTCAACCCTGATAATGAAGACGCAACAGCTCCAAACAAAACAAGAAGATGACAAATTTTTAATGCTGCTATAAACCACTTTGAAATGAAGCCTGTCAATGCCTTACGTGGAAAACTGAAATGATGCAAACAGGACTCAGGAGCTGGCAGTATTTCATAGATTTCTACACTCGTCCCACACGGAACTGGCTTTATTTCTAGTTGCACAAGCAGGTTTTTACCCCTCAGCCTTGCTGGTGTCTCATGTTGACATCAGCAGGAGCCTTCATCAAATGCATTTGTCTTTATACTGATACTTTTTATAGAATTGGGCTGCTTGCCACTCAAGGAAATTGTAGTTTCAGAAGAGTTCAAGTGGTTCCTAAGCATAATTCATTCCTTGAGAAGATTAAGAAAAGCTTAACTCTGACAGCATGACTACTTTGCCTGTAAAATCAATGAGCATTTCTTACCCAATCTGACAGAAGAAAACTAAGACTCATTTGGGTTTTAATGAAAAACAGAATGTCACTAAATATAAATCCAAACTTTAGCTGTCTTCTGCAGAGAAGAAACATCTCAGTGTAGTCTTTAGAGAGCTACCATTATTTTTCCCCTTTAAACCTCAGCTAAACAGAGCAGGACTGTATAAGCATGCAGAAGAATGGCAGCGTGCTGGATTGGGCTGGGACAGAGTTAATTTTCTTCACAGTAGCTGGTATAGGGCTATGTTTTGGATTTGTGCTGAAAAGAGCATTGATAACACAGGGATGTTTTTGTTACTGCTGAGCAGCGCTTACACAGAGTCAAGGCCTCTTCTGCTCCTCACCCCACCCCACCAGCAAGGAGGCTGGGGGGGCACAAGAAGTTGGGAGGTGATGCAGCTGGGACAGCTGACCCCAACTGGCCAGATGGATGTCCCACACCATATGATGTCATGCTCAGTGTATAAAGCTGAAGAAGCAGCAAGGGGGACATATTTGGAGTGACAGCGTTTGTCTTCCCAAGTCACCATTATGCATGATGGAGCCCTGCTTTCCTGGAGATGGCTGAACGCCTGCCTGCCCATGGGAAGTGGTGAATTAATTCCTTGCTTTGCTTTGCTTGTGTGCATGGCTTTTGCTTTACCTGTTAAACTGCCTTTACCTCAACCCACGAGTTTTCTCACTTTTACCCTTCTGATTCTCTCTCCGAACCCCACCACTGGGGAGGTGAGCAAGCGGCTGTGCGGGGCTCAGTTGCCGGATGGGGTTAAATCGTGACAGGCAGCAATGTTTATTTCCTCTGATGGGGAAGCTATGAAATGCTCCCTTGCTGAATCACAGTTAAGATGTGTGCAGAGGAGCCTGGGGCAGGAAACATCAGACAATTCATACTTTTGTTTTCTAACAGAAGCTAAAGCTTTAAGTGAGAGCGGATATACAGTAGCTTCCGAGTTCTGTCCTGTCAAAGCTTCTGGAGACTGCTGACCCTTTTGTTTGTGCAATGCACAAATTGTGCAAAGCCGTTTGTGCGAACCAGGAGGAGTTAGGGCACAGATGTCAAGTGCTCCTCTCTTGCATGCTGTTACTTGTCAACAGAGGAATATCTATATGGCTAAAGGGCAACTGCTTGGTTATCAGTCAATCTAAAGGAGCAGGCTTGTAGTAACAGCTGATATTTTGTAACTATAACCAAGTATGAATTAAAAATTTGGTTATAAATGCCTGAGAGCTTAAGTAACTTGTTAGCTTTATCTTATTGAATGTTTGATGTTACAGACAATCCGATGCCTCCAGAAATAGATAACGGTATTAAACTTCTGCATGTCCAAATCTTGTCAGATGCACCGAAAGGAAAAAGTACTCTTCTCTACTAATCTGCACTTTTATTTGCCTTTGTTCCTTTTTTTGGTTGGAACTGGCAATTTAGCCAGAGGTTTGTCCCTTTTTTTTCTGCAGAAGTTGTTCAGCTTTTAAGTGCTCTGGAAGAAAATGGTGTATGCTGCAGGGGAGCACCGCCTAAGCCTTTCCCCAGTGTTTTGAGGGAAGCGAGGTAATTGTTTGTGTAACTTAGGCTTGAGGAATGGAGCTGGGCTCTCCAAAAGCCAAAGTAACACTTCAGGTGGTAATGGCAACCTAATAAAATGGGATCTTAACCATTTGTAGGCTGGAGGATAACAGTATGGAAAGAGTATTTTCTACTAGAAGGGGCCTGAGTTAGTATTTCAATCTGAGCTTTTGTCTCAGCATACACAGAGGTAAAACTCGACAAAGAATATGAATAAAAACTGTTCAGTGCGTGCCAATAAAACTAGTTACTAACTAAAGACTGCTTGCTTCTTCCAGCCAAATCCTGTAACTGGCTGAAAAGGGACCTCAAACAGAGTCAAGACCCTTCCTCTGCCTCTGTGACAGAGGGTGCTGGTTGAAGTCAGCGTGTGTTTTACCCCGATGGCAGCACTTTTCCTGGAATGCATGAGCTGGTATAATAAGTTTACCCTCCTTGGACTTAGCAGCATAAACCTTTAGTACCCTTTTGTAATCCTGGCTGTGCAGCTTTGCTCTACATGGCTAACCCAGCGGGGGTACTTGAAAAAAATGGGAAACTTGTCACTAAATGTAATGTGAACCCCTGAAGCGTGTGCATAGTTCCTCACAGGTTAACCTTTGAGTCCCTTGCAGTACTTTCTGTGAATAGTTTTCTTGGCAGAAGTCACTATCAGTACACCAGGCTTGGAATTATTGATTTAACTGCAGGACTGTTATCTTGAAGTTTTTAAAGACCTGGCCTCCTGTCTCACACTCTCTGATCCTCACATAAAGACACACTTTCCTGTGAGCCAGCTGAGAACTAAGCCCCAGACCTGCTTTGTAGAGGCACTTCTCCTCGTTCTGAGCAGGACTTGCCCTGTGTTCGTGCCTAAGGATTTGCACTTTCTTCACTCTCAGTCTCCAAGGATCTCAACTCAACTTTTCAACTTAGTTGCAGATTTGTAGTTTGAGGGAAGGTCAGTGCGGAAAACTTGATTCTCAAAAGGGAAAGCTGACATGAAAATGTCACTTCGGTGAATAGAAGAAAAGTATTAAGGAAGTGTTTCTTAATTATCAGTAATAATCTTTGAATTGCAAAGCTGAATGACTAAAGCTTCTGTACTCAGATGTCTCAAAATGATCTGCAGCTGGGAAAATGTATTGAACCGTCTTAAGCATATCAGTTTTCTCAAAACCATAGTGTATCATCAGCAGGATGATCCGTTACCACTACTCTTTGTGTGGGCTTGTACTTGCCCTTACTCTTCCAGAGCAGCTTCCTGTTCTTGTGCCTGCCAAGATCTCCTTCTGCACTAGTGTGTATCTTCCACTGGTGGATGGTGTTTAAACATCTCCAGTTGGAGGCCGAGACATAGCTCCAAGTGCCATATCACAGAACAGAGCCAAAGTCATGCCTGATCTAAGAGTGAAGATAAATGGTTCTGCTCTGGGAATCAAGTTCAGCACGGGACCAGGCCTTATTCAAGTCTTGGTTGCTTCACTGTTTTTTTTTAAAAAAAAAAAAAAAAGTGGACTGAACTGTGCTTAAGTGTAACTGTGAAGAGTTGAGGTATTTAGCTGGTGTGCTTAGTACAGAGCACTACAAACTTCCTAACAACTTTCATAACTCATGTTTTGTCCCTTCCCTCCACAGAGGTTAAACTGATGTACATTTTCTCTTTCCTGGCATTAAGATAACAGTATCAAGCAGTTTGTGGACTGTGCAGGAAAAGAGTAACTTGGTTATTGTACTTTATTTTCAAATATTCTGACAGCTAAGGATTCCTAGATACTGTGAGTTCATGAATACTTAATATGTAAGTGTGATCAAATCTGCATAAGGTCCAGCACTTGCACCAGTGAAAAGTGCACTAATGCCATACAGGACAAAGCTGAGCTAAAGGTTAGGACGTGGTGTGCAATTTGGCTGCTTATGGCTGGCGAGCTTCCAGCCTCATGGGCATCAGTGGCTTCAACCAGTGTGAGAGTAAGTATAAGCAAATAAAACCTTTTGCCCCGAGTTTGAAGTAGTTTGAGCTTGTGGCCTGGGAAGGGAAAAAAGCCTTTTATTGTCAATTCAGATTGTGTAAGAGAACCTATGAAAACAGACAGGAGTTACAGTAACAAATCAAACTGTCAGGACCTGCATTGCAGGAAGTCACACAGTTCTACCGACTGCCTCTGTGTCAATACAAGGGGTTTTGTTATAGCCCAAGCTCTCTGGACGGGATTTAAAGAAGCTGCTAAGCCATGAACAATTCAGGTTAAGGTGACCCTAGTGTTACCGTTCAGAGTCCCAACGCTTAGGCTATTTTCATCTTGTTACCCATCTCTGCAAAGTATGTGGCTTTCTAGGTTTACTTGTGTACCATGCTCTGGCCATGCAGTTTATCAGTCAAGTATATTAACTCATGTGAGTCTGTACAGCCTAAGTACACACATAATGGTCCAGAAGCTGTTCCTGTGTTTGACCCAACTGGCAATGAGGCAGGTGGAGGGGCTGAGGGCTGTCGACAGCTGAATAACTGGTTCACTGCATAAATTTGATAAATTGGTGAAAATATATAGATTCTTGAGTAGTCACTTAGGCTTACTGTAACTGTTGATAGCTTGATAGCATGAAGTTGATAAATGTAAGTTCATTATTTCCTTATTTGTGTGGTGCAAAAATGATGCTTTTACTCAGAGGGAAAGAATATGCACAAGAGTAGTAAAAGCTGAAGCCTGCTTTCCAATACTTAATATCTGCCACAGGAGGATGAAGTGTAAAGAAGACAACACTTCCATGTATAGCTTCTTGGTACAGTTTGAGAATCCATTGGTACCATTCACCTTGTGGCAAAACTAGGGCAGAAATGTTTGCTGGGAGGCTCTCTGCATGCACAGTGGGGGAGGAGATGCTGGTTGCTACTACCTAAATTTACCTGGTTTCAGTATCCCCAGCTTTGAGTTTTCCAGGTTGATGTGGGTATTAGCCTTTAAAAAGGGAAATAGGTAAGACAGGGAAGTAGGACTGCAGCGGAGGATGATGATAGCAGGTAGGGGAAGGAATATGTTAGATCACTACTGTCCTCTCAAAAGGAGGATAGCTAGGCTAAATGGCTTCTGTAAGGCAATACAGGACCAACAGCATGCTTTGCAGCTGGGAGGACGTGAAAGGCTGCGGCTATTACGTGTAAAGGAGCAAGTGACCTAGCCATGCTCTAGGCTGAGATGGTTTTGTCTCTGGAACTTCTGCTTTTACAATAAAGCCCTTCAAAGTGCAAGAAATGGTGAAGTACAACTTTCTAATGCAAGCCTGTGCATCCTGGGAATGTTTATAAAGGATTGCCTTTGTGGATTTCCAGTGAAAATAATTCTAGGGACTTGAACCAGCCAGACAAATCTTTCGAGTCAGCTGAGGGGCTGAAGTCCCACAGTACTGCATGGTGCAGCATGCAGAGAGAAAGGGTCTTGCCAAGAATAAAACAGGGAGCAGAAGAATAAGAGTATTGTTCTTGCTCTCAAGACAGGCTAGCCAGGATCTCAAACATGAACCAGGAATGGGAGGTTCAAAAGTGAAGCTACCATCCCACTAATAAAGCGGAATGCATGGTAATTGAAGGGAAGATCCCAATATGAGACTGAGTGTTCAGGCTGGACTGCAGTCTTAGCAAGTTTTTGCTTCTGACCCTTCAGGAAGGAACTCAAATCAGCAGATATTAATGACTTGGAAAACAGCTAGAAAGGGCACGGTATCTGGGAAGGGGGAGGAAAGAATAGGTAGTTATTAAGTAATGAGGTAGGATAACCAGCATTTGAGTGAGCAGATCAGGTTTAAAGGGCAAATTTTCCTTTTTGAACAGTAACTGACGATTTTCACTGCATATCAATTACTTTGAAAAACCAGAATTCAGTTTCAGTGAGGAAGGACTGGAACGTGTCCCCTTAGTGCTCACCCTACGCTGCTCCAGGGCAAGTGAGCTGGTTGGTAAAAGGCATACTAATAAGCCACTTGAATCACAAAAGTATCTAGAAAAATCCGTTTAGGCTTCCATGCAAAAGTTGTTGATGGTATGGAAGGCAGCAGACAGATGAGGTGTAACTGGAGGAGAAGTGCAGGCATAAACTGATCCGTGTGAGGTGACAGACAGGGCCCCAAGCAGCAGAGACATATTTCCTGTAATGTGGACTTCTGTTCCTGCTATTTAATTTGTTAAATGCAAATTTGCATGCTTCACTGCCAAGAGATCTGGCTTTTCGGGTGGGAGGACATGACTATAAAGCAGTTTGAGAGACAGAGGTTAGAAGGCAGGTCAGACCAGGTCATGGGTAAAACATGAAGACAAACTGAGATTCAGCGGAGGAGAGTTGGAGAAGGAAGAATGACCAACAGGAAATGAAGCTGCAACAATAAACCT
>NW_009259115.1:300572-324632 GCF_000687185.1 Egretta garzetta | reverse complement strand
TTAAAAACCATGAAATTTAGATTTCTTGGACTAAAGATACAGAATGACGAATGACTCCTACAGACCAGAGAAAAACATGCGCTATCCTGTGCCCATGAAGTCAGACAGGTCTAGAGCCCAGTCCCCATTGCACTGACACTTCTGCAGCTCCCTTGGCTGGGCTACAATGTGTATTGTTCACCATGGTCCAGTTTCTGCAACTGAATGACAGGTGTGATGGAGAGAACAAAGTCTGCTTCATGCAAAAGTGAATTGTACAGCAGCTGATGACCATCCATGTCTGCACTGAGAAAGAAAATACTTGCTCAAGAGGAGTCATGAAACTGAGGGAGAAGAGGGGGAGAGCTGCTTGTAGTTCCCAGTGCTCCCTTGAGACCAAGGTTTACTTCCTTCATCTCTTGATGGAGCAAGCCTCACAGCCTGTGGTTTCCTTGGGCTGATATTGGTGTAACATGGTTTTTTTGAGAATAATAGTTATGTGTTAACTTGTATATAATAGTTATGGCTCACTAAATTTTAACAGCCTTGTCAGCTGGAGCACGAAGCCCTTTAAACCACACATTCCCCTTCTAAAAACTTTGTTCAGAAATGACCTTGTTACCCCACTTAAAGCAGAAAAACACAAGATTCAGCAGTAATGGTTTACAGTGGTTTTGGATGCTGCCTGGCTCAGTACTAAATATATTCAAAAGTACAAAGACAACAAGTATCTTACCATAGACATTGATGGCCAGCCATTGATGCCCTTTCCATGTGTTTTGAGGACTAGGTTTTGATCACCAAGTATTGGATTAAGGACCAAGGTTAGCATGTGAAGATGTTTGGGTGAATAATAATTAGGAACAATAATCTGTACTAACACCTATGGTAGGAGATCTAACTTGCAGTTCTTTTGAAAGAATGGGAGAAATTGTTCTCTTTTTCAAGTCCTAGTGAAGAGTTAAAAGCTCTGGAAGTTAGCTTTGACTTGAAGCTTGACTTTCTGGTAGGTGACAATCTTTTTGTCTCAAAAAGATTATTAGGAGGAGAAGGGGAGATGGAACAAGCCTCCATTGCCTATGTGGTTGTTGTCAGCAGTGTAAAATGAGAAAAATCTGAGCTTCCAGGCTGACAAATTATTTAACTATCTAGGCTTCAGAAGGAAGCCTGCTTGGTTTGTTTTGCCAGCTATCTGTATAATAGAAATATAAACCATCGTGTGACAGTACTTTTACAGAAATTTGAGTAATTTCTTTTTGCTTGCCAGTCATCTCTGGTGACTTTACTGCTACAGAGTACCATTGGGAGGATTAAGTCATGATTTGCCAATCTTTGACACAAACTGAAATATATGCTAAGGCTTTTGGGTCTGAGACTTACAGCATATCATGCCAGGACATGCCAAAGAAGCTCTAGGAAGATGGAAATGCTTGTGGTTTTATTAAGAAATGTAAGGAACGCGGAGTATTTCACTTTGATAAATGTCAATATCTAGCTTCCAGCTCACTACTGCTCAGACAATTTCCTCTTATTTGAGCAGAATTCTGGAGGAATAGCAACCAAGCTAGAAAATGTTGGTTATCAGCTTCTGTCATGAAATGGAGGAAAATAACATATTGATATTTTTTTCTTTCCAGTAATTCCATCAGCTTTGACATACTGACACAGGAGTATAAATCCAATAGAAAATAAAGGTCCCTTAGCCTTTCAGGGGCCAAAGCTCACCCTGAATAACAAGGTAGCATGTATTGTCACAGGGTGCTTACTATGCAGAAGGTCAACAGCAATATATACACAAAAGGTCCAAAACTCTGCAAATGCAATTCATAAGCAACTGCAGTGGAAGTGCTGGGTTCAAAACAGTGGGAGAAGATGGGAAGGGTATAGAAAAAACACGGAGAGAGGCAGAGGAATGGCACTGAGGTAGCAGATAAGCTGAACTCCTTCCCCATTGATATTTACAGCCACCATGATGAGTACTTTGCCCTGAAAAAATTGTGTGAACCCAATAGATACTTCTCTAGGGCAGGATGTCCCTTCCCCAGTGACTCACTGGAAAGTTTTCTGTATTTCTCATCCATAGCCAGAATTAAGTGCTCTCATCTGTTCTCACTACTTACCTATTGCTGGCAGAGCCAAATATCTACTGTATGCCTCCTTGACTTGTGAATGGGAACATCCCTCTGTGGTCACCACGTGTTGCAGAAGTAGCTGCCCAATGCGAGTGCTTGGGATTTTGGCCTTCACTGCAGTTAACTGGAGTTTGCAGCTCTGTGGCCAAACAGTATCCAGACAGTGAAGGGCATTTTAATACCAAATCCACTAACAAATCAATTTACTGCAGTAAGCTACTTAGTGGGCCCATCTGGTAGTTGCTAATTTACAGACTGGGCCATCTGCCACTGTCGCAAGCTGGGAAGACTAGAAAAGTTACCCAACAGAGCCAACAGTTTAGCTTTGTTTTCATTTTTTTCCTCAATGCTGTATTTTGTTTCGCTACTAACTGACAGGAACGGCAGTGGTTTCTGTTCTGAAATCCAGATTTCTCAAACCTTGGATAATCTTCTGTGGCTGGGAGACACTGCTGCTGTGACTCAGCAGTTGTCCCTGGGTATGTTTATGCAGCATTCAAGCTGCTGACAGCAGGATGGTTTAGGAAGCTGTGTTTCTACCCAGTGCCTGCATATTTTAGCTTGGTGTGACAGGATATGTGGAAAACATATTTTAAATATGTTTTTAAAGCCTTACCCCTATTGAGTTGCAGAATACCTTCTGCTCTAATGGAAAGAAAGATAAGGCTGTGTGATATGGAGAATAAATCTGTTAAGAGCTGCAGATTTCTCTGTCTGAGTTGTTTTTCAACCTGTGCGGGAGTGAGAGATGAAGGTAGGTTGCAAATTCTTCAGTAAAGGTCTGCTCCAAAGAGTGACGTTTCTGTAAACCTTGCAAAATGCGCCATGTCAGTGTGGGGTTAGCCAGGTGCTGCTGGTGCTCAGGAGGCTGTGACAACCTTGGAGTACAGCTACTTGTGTCTGGAATAGGATCACGTCCCCTGGCTCCATGGCATTCTGCCATTGTGCTCTCCAAGGTGCACAGCACTTGCTGGTTTCTTCAGAGGACTCACAGGATGGTTTGGGTTGGAAGGGACCTTCAAAGCTCATTCAGTCCAACCCCCCCCCCCCCCCCGCTGTGGGCAGGGGCATCTTCCTTCAAATGAGAATGCAAAACAACCACCAGCTTCACCTGCAAGAGTGTTAGCACTTCTCTGACATTGTGCCTATGCAATCTGAATGCTTAGTTAAGGCCAGTTTAATTTCTTCTCTTACTGTGTGGTGTCCGTCTCCATGAATGCTCATCTGCTCTAGTTGGGCACTCTCCTTTCCACAGCTGAGATAGTGGTTGTTTTTGTTCAAGGTCTACATAACTAGGTCTTGTCATCTGCTCTTGGTGGATGCCAACTTTCACAGTGCTTATAACTTGGATAAAGTCTTCTCTTTGAAGATGGCATGGTGAAGCTCAGCTAAATGTTTTACTCCAGTAGAAAATCCTGACTAGGGAAAGCCTTAGTCTGAATACAGTTTTCCTTTGAGAATATATTTATGTGCCCCTCAAAAAGGCTTGAAATTTAATCCATGTTTGTTTTGTGCTAACTGGATAACGTTTTAGGCTCTGGCAACCTGAGCGGTAGAAGTGGTGGCATACAGGATTTGCATAGCCAGCAGGTCTAGCTAACAGTTTTCAACTATTAGCTGTACGGATGGTGAAAACTGAATCAGCGCGATAGACTCAACACTGACCTTCTGAAGGTTTGACCCTGAGAACTCCTGTGGGCTTCCCTGGATTAAGATGGCAGCTCATCCTAAGAGGGGAAAAACTCAGCAACAACAAAGCCCTGCAAAACCAGCTTTTTTGTTGGCAAGGCAAAGACCCAAAGCCTTTCCTTACTTCATGAGACTAATGGTATTCTGCCTACTGGGACAAAGGCTTTCTACTGGAAATTTGGGGCTGCAATTTCTTTTTCATCTGAGCATGCTTTTCCTCACTTACTGTGATTGAATGTGTTATCCTTAGGGGGCACATTAATTGAATTCTCTATCAGACTCTGCTTTAAGAACTGGGAGGGCCCAGAGGAAAGATTACCAGTAGGGGTCCTGTGGCTAATGTGATTAAAAATTATTTGGCCGTGGAAGAGAGAATATTGTTGTTCGCCATTGTATTTCTCTGCAAAATCAGTCACTGATGCTGACTACGGAAGCGACAGGTCATACATGTTTAATTTGAACAGCTATAAAAAGAAACTTGCAGTAGGGCTACTCATTGGGAATTTAATAAATAAAGGTTATTACTCAGTATAATCCCAAGGATATCTCTTCATGTACTCTTCTTGGAACCCAAGCTATCAAAAAATTAAGCTAGGAAGTTGTTGTGTTAAGAGCAGATTAGATCTGAGAGGCAGAATTATCTTTTTTTATGATAGAATTTGGGTTCTGAGCACTGATCTGTTTTGTCCTCACAAAGCTTGTACGTCAATGCTGCTAGACTATGTTACAGCTGGGGAGTAGAGGCTCAAATGAAATAACCAGCCCAAGGTTACCCTAGATCTCCTTGCAATGGTTGTGGTGGGTCCTATGATCATTAAGCTTTTCATTATCTCTTGGTACTTTTCTACTGGAGACATAATGAAGAGGATGACTATTTGTGCGATTGGAGAGATCCTTCAGGTGCAGCTATTTGTGTTAACGCAGCTGTGAAGGCACAGGCTCTGCCCCAGCTGTGTCTCATTTCTCACAAGGCTGTAAATGAGGCTGAGATGTTGTAGTGACCTGTAGTAGGGATGGAGGGGACAGGCAGCAGGGGGTAGAGAGTAGAGAACTTATAGGAAAGATGTGCTCCTGGGCCTGACTTTCTGGTGTCCTGGTCTACTTCCTGTGCTATACAGGAGTTGGAGGATGAGTTTCATGCACCTGCTGTCCTAGGGTGCTCTTATAGGGCCTCCCTACCCCAGACAGATGCTGGGGTCCCTGGGACTCTGTGTTGTTAAGAGAGCTGAAAGGGTCTAGGGTTTTGTGATGATCTCTGGACCCTGCTAGCAGATGCTTTAATGTTACTGACTTAAACCTGAATGTGAGGACAGGAAGGCAGGTATGTATCCCACTGTAAGCCTGAGTGCTGCAAGACTACAAAATGCCTTTTAGGGGTTTAGTCTCTTTTATTGAAGTCTGTGATTTGTTTTTGCCTGCTGTGTTCAGGAATGTGCTCCTGGGAGAGGTACTACACCTTTTGCAGCATTTTGACTTGAAGGAATTGGCCACAGTGCTAGGAGCTATGTTTTTTCTCCCATGATTGTACAGCTTTTCTACCTTGGATTGTATGCTGCGAGTGTGCCACTGCTGAAGTGATAGAACACCTGCTGCAAATCAGTCTTAGCTATGTAATCAGTGTGCTAAGGCAAAGAGTTGGATGTACATACCAGGGCTTACAGCTTTGGTATGTGTATAATGTGTAAATGATAGTGAGATTCAGCCTCCTTGGTGTGGGCTCTAGCGTACTGCAATGAGAATGGACCAACATAAGTTCCTTACATTTCTTGCCCTGGAAGATACTCCACAGGCAAACAAAGTTCCTTTGTCTTTTGAATAAGTTAATCACTGACTTATTTTTGTGGTTATTGCTTTCCTTATTGTAAGTTTCTTTGCTCAGTAAAATTGCAGGTGTGTTTTTCACCTATAATTTCAAAGCTTTGTTTCCTTGTTTTACAGAAGGGGTAAAATCTTGCACATGTAAAGTATCCTGAAAAGTCTTGAGCAGAGATATATGCAAGCTGTGCAACTTTAGCTTCTGAACTGCAGGGAGTTTTATACAGTGAGGGGAAAGATCCTTGCAAGAGGTAAGCAATTTTCAAAGGTACACTTAAGAAAACAATAGGGCTGCCTGTCTGTCACTACCCCTGTGTGTTTCAGCTTGTAAAATAATTGTGTAGAAACTCAAGGGACTGGCAGTGCAATAATCTAACATGTTCTAATAACATGCTGTCTCTGAGTTGGCCATAAGTTTCTTACTCTGCTGGTTCCTTTGATGCAGAGAAGAGCAAAGTGCCAGCTGGCATTGCTTGGCTTTCAGGTACCCGGAATGTCCCTAAACTCCAATGCTTTCCTTTTTCTTGCCTTAGGAAATGGGTTTAAGTTAGTTAAAAAAAAAAAAAAGTCCAGGGTCTTCCTGAGGCCAATAATTTGGTTGGACTTGAACTGCTGTGAATACAAATGGATGTCTTGGAGGCATGAATGTGTACAGTGGGTAATGGATAATCTCTCTGTTAAATGGATGAGATTGAAGTATTAGACACAGACAGAGGTGACAAGTCCTTTGTCTCTTCAAAGGCTGGATTAGCAGTGAAATGCTGTGCTTCATTTAAGATGAAGCAAGAAGAAATTCAAGAGTCAACAGGGTATGAAAGAGGAAGCTCGCGTGAGCCTTGGGGTGGTGCATAAGATGGGGAAAATATGCAATAATTTATCTTCTTCTGTTTGCATTGGTTTCAAATGAGAGGTAAGGCATCAGGCGTTGGCAATTGCTCCTTTTCTCTGAACTGGATACTTTGAGGCATGTGCTTGTCTAGAGGCTGTGGTGGTGGTACACTATTACTGCTGCCTGTAGTAGAGCTGGGCAGGAATGAGCAGGGGACATGGCTTAGTTGGAGAACCAAGTTGGGAAGCTGTCACTGCATTTGTCAGATAATCTGTTCAGAAATAAATCTGTTATGACATGGCTTTTCCAGATTCCTAAATACAGCCATCTCTTGGGGGTGCCAAGCTTCTGTTTTCAAAGGCTATGAGCAATGAGCTCTTAACCGCAGTTATGTTTAGAGACTGGAGAACACTTCCCCCAAGCTTAGTAGAAAAATGTCATACTTTACAAAATTACTTATTTTAGGGTTGGTGTAAATCTTGGAGTGAAATAGTTCAACATAATCAAGCGATGCAATGCTTTAATAAAGCTGCCAAGAAAGAAGTAAGGACCGTGGTTGAGTTCATTATTGCGTTGAATAAATCTCTCAAGCTCTGCGCAGAAACAGAGGCAGACAGAAGGCAAGCTGACTTTTACTATTTCTCGGCTCAACAATGTATCAAGTCTTTAAGACTTGCTGCTGCTTGCATTGTGAGGAAAAGGTGGTCTTTCCATCCTTTCACAGCAAAATAATGTCATACCCCTGTGGGGACAGTTTTTGCTTTACTGTGTTTGAGCGAAACTGGTATGAATTTGAGTAGTAGTCTGTGTATAGAGGTTTAACTTTGTCCTTGCTGACCAATACATCCTTGTTGGGGGCATTCATTTGACACTTAACCCATTTTCTGTACTGTAATTCCCCTCACTCCCCTTCTTGCCCGGGCTTCCTACAGAAGCTTATGCAAAGGTAAGCCTCTGGTTGGTGTTGCTCTGAGATGACTCATCACCCCCTGCCTGAAAACTCTCTTTTTATACCATGACATCTTCAAGAGCTTTGAGCCCAAAGAGGTCTATGCCTGTGCCCTCTTGATAGGTGAATGAGATTATGACTGATAGCATTTATCCGTTTCACATGGGTTGCTTATCCAGATGCCTCATAGCAATGGAGGTGTTTGTCCTGTGCATAATGGTATATAACAAGAGGTAAATCCCTGCTCCAGAGATGAGCAACAGTGTGAAAAGGGCTTGCCTTGAGCAAAGGAGGAGATTTGTTCAGCCTGGAGAAGAGAAGGCTGTGGGGAGACCTGATTGCGGCCCTTCAGTACTTAAAGGGGGCCTATAGGAAAGATGGGGAAAATCTTTTTAGTAGGCCCAGCTGTGACAGGACAAGGGGTAATGGTTTTAAACTAAACCAGGGTAGGTTTAGACTGGATATAAGGAAGAAATTCTTTACAATGAGGGTGGTGAAACACTGGAACAGGTTGCCCAGAGAGGTAGTGGAGGCCCCATCCCTGGAAGCATTCAAGGCCAGGTTGGATGGGGCTCTGAGCAACCTGATCTAGTTAGCGGTGTCCCTGCTCCTGCAGGGGGTTTGGACTAGATGACCTCTAGGGGTCCCTTCCAACCCAAAACATTCTGTGATTCTATGGAGGAGAGCTGGCCCCAGAACCAGCTCTGGGAGAAGAGGCTGCTTCAGAGCAGATAGGGATTTTAGCCCAAATGAGAAAAGACATGGGCTGCAAAACTGGTTCCCAAGCCATCAGCTCCTAAGGGATGCATGAGACTCTGCAGTTGAGATCTGAATATCTGCTTGCAGTGGCTCAAGCAGCCTGGGGAAGTGCTGTGGAAGAGCCCTGCAGCATGGGGCCCAGACACACTAGTGCTTCAGTTCAGCATGGAAAGAGCTGCCCCTCTCGGCAGGGGCAGCAGAGTGCAGCCTGTTACTAGGCTTGTACCCAGACACGAGCAACTGCAGCCAGTACAACAGGATGGAGTATGCTCGGGCTCAGTAAGATTCAAGTGAGCTGTTTCAGGTACTTAGACGCTGCATTTTGCATGCTCTGTGCTTTTCAAGTAGCATGGGTACCTCTCTTTGGGTTCCTCTGATCTGCTGTTCCACATGATGGCCCTGATCGCATCAGTGTTAGTTTCTGGATGCAATCAATAATCTGGATTTATGATGCTTATGTAAGAGTTGTGAAGAAGAATCATCTTTGGCAGATTGGTGTTATCAGGCCTTTGGCTTGGTCACACACTAGGAGGGAGAAAGAAGATAATGTTCTCTGTATAATACAATTATTTCTTCATATTTAAACTTTTGTTTAGCTTGGGGCTTTCTGATGTAATATTAGTCCAATTTTTGTATTCTTAACCTTTTCCTAGGGAACTTTAAAGTGTGGTTTGAAACCAAATCTGATTTTTTTCCTCTCAATTGTCAGTCAATTGTCTACATTTTGACTATATGATTAAGGCCTTTAATTTCAACTCCCAATAAAAAGTGATTTTTTTTTTTAATGTGCTGTCTCTGTTCAGCTTTAAAAAAGGAGCTTAGTGTGCTCTATTAACTCAAGGTGTGCAGTGACTTGTGTGAGAAGGCAGCATTTTGCTTGCCTGGCTATGGTCAAGGCTGCTGGTCAGGACTTGTAAGCTAAGACTTATGAAATAAAACCATAAACCTCTGGAAGTACCAGATGGTGTCTCCTGCATTACGCAATTAAGGAAGTTGCAATTAAGTCAGGTGGTGAGCTTGCTTGCTGTGATACCTGGCATATATCCATTCTTGCTTAACTGAAGTATGAACTAGCCACAGGTAGCATTTGGGAACAAATAGTGGAAAAAGGATCTGTCCTTCAGAAACATCAAATCTTGATTCTTCGAACAAGGGTGTATTAGTGGCCAGCATCTTTTCTGAACCATAGCTGTTTTATCAGATTTTTTTATAAGCGGAGCCATTGTGCAACATCATCTCTCCTGTTGCTCACACACACAAATGTCCAAAGCTGAACCAGATGCTGCTTAAGGCAAGCTGACTTATCTGCCTCCCCCAGCTCTTCAGGCAGTATGTATTTGAGCTCTGAGAAATGCACATCAAAAGATGCAAATAATCAGCATTCCTGTCCAGGGAGGAGGAGAAGATAAACTCCATGTTATTGGCATTTCCAGTCACAGAGGAGGACTGAGTGAGTGTTTGGGTGAGACTTGCCACCTGTTCCCCGGTCAGTGAATGAAAGAGGCATGGCTTGCAGAAGTGTTTCCTGCGTGAACTAGAATCTAGCCCTGGTCCTAGCCTTTGTAATAACCAGTGGGGCAGTATCACTATATGGTTTTGCTTAATGTCATAGGCATCCTTTCTCTGAACTACAGTATTGTTTAGGCTGAAAGGGATAATCTAGTTCAAAACGCCTGCTGAAGCAGGGTCACTGAGAGCAGGTTGGCCAGGACTGTGTCCAGTTGGGATTCAAATATCTCCACAGGTGGAAGCTCCACCACCTCTCTGGGCAGCCTGTTCCCATATTTGACTACTCTAATGGTCAAAAAGTGGTTTTGGGTGGAATTTCATGTGTTTTGGTATGTGCTCATTGCCTCTTGTCCCATCAGTGGGCACTAGAGCCTGCCTCCCTCTTCTTCATTCCTTCCCATCAGGTACTTAGACACAGTGATAGGCTCATCCCTGAGCCTTTTCTTCTCCAAGCTGAACAGTCCCAGCTCTCTCAGCCTCTCATTGTATGAGACTATTCATTGCATGCATAAAGCTAGGTTTCTTGTATCAGAAAACAAATACATGCAATGGAAGGAGGAGAGAGGAAAAAATTACTGAATATAGGTTTTGTGAGTGATGTGCATTTCAGTGATGCAAATTTGTTTGCAAAATGTATTTGTTTTGCAAAGAAATAGCTAGGTAAAGTACAGTAGGGAAGATGAGCGCTGGATGACTAAATGGCCACGAGGAACTGTAAATTGAGACACTAGCAAGGGTGAGTACTTGTTCTGGCTGAATAAATGGGTGGAAAATACTTTTTGTCCAAAACTGCAAATTCAGAGATTCCTATTTTCAGATTTGCTATTCCTATTTTTTCAGTGGGTTATTTTGACTCTAGTGATTTGGAGATGTGAGTCGGTGTAGATGTGTAAGAATAAGGCAGTCAACCTTTCTTTGCAGTGCAGAGATGCAGTTCATGAGACTAGCAGCCAGGTCTTTAGGGCAAGAAGTACTTTATGTGACACTTTGCCACAACTTGGGCCTCTGACCAAACTCCAGTACAGAGCACCTGAGAGCTCACAAACCTGGGGAAAACAGATTAAGTTTTAAAAAACCACTGGGGATGTGAGTACCTCTAGGTTTTTTTTTTTCCTCCACCAAAACTGTATCTCTGATCACCTTCACAGAACTCTACTGCTATAGAAGTTCTTCTCCACCTCCAGCTTGTATCTTCACTAACTCGATCATTTCCTCAATCAAACCCTGTGTTCCTGGGACGCCACACTCTGAAACTTTCTCTGAAGAGGCTGAGTACCAGCAGCTCCTGCTCATGTTAAGCATACACTTGGTAATGATGAATGTGGTCATGCTTTAGGAATGCACAGCAGCAAGGGTGAGCAGCAAAGGTCTTCCTTTGCTGGTAAGTCAACTTCATATGTGGTCACTGAACAGAGTGGCTCTGCTGATCCTGGGGGCGGGGAAAAAAGGCAAATGGTCCTTGGGATTGGCCTTCCTAATATCTAAGCTCAGCATTGCAAGCTAGCTGGCCTTCCTTGTTTTATCTCCATATTCTGCAAACCAAGGGCGCAAAAATCATTCCAGGTGAGATTGCTTTGAGAGTTCTGTTGCAAATGTAATAACCCCCAGTAACCTGTAAGTCTGGACCTTGCAATGACAGTAGCACTGGTATGGTCTTCTGCTTGTGCCACTAATCCTATTTCCTCTCAACAGCACCTTTCAGACTTTCTTACAGGAAAATGTTACATGCCCAAATAAACTATCGGGATCAATGGATGATTGATCATCAACACTTTTTTTTTTATCCAGGGAAAGGAAGCTTCACTTCCCAAAGCTGTCTTCTCCCTTCAGTTTAACCTGTGATTTCTGGAGCATTGATGTAAATTGGCATCCCTCAAGGCTTTAATTTCTCTTTAGCTGAGAATGTTGTGATGTTGCAGTCCAGTGATAGGTGTTGTACTTCCCTGTGAAATAAATGGCTTCTGATAAAATCTTTAGAGTCACACATTGATAAGTGTGTCTGATTTTTTTCTTTATTTCCCTTTGTTGACTACCAAATGACACTAGGAAACACAGAGGAAAAACATGATAAAACATTAAATTATCTGCAGTGCCACTGAGAGAGTTACAGAGGATGATGTTACTACAGTGCTGCCTCCATGACCAACACCTTTGCACCAAGATTATGAACTGTAAATCCAATAATATCAATAGAGGTTACTATGAATGCAGTGTATATCACACTCAGATGGAGGGTTAGAGCTGAAATTGCACCGTGTTAGCCTTCAGGAAAGTGTACGTGCACTGCAGAACATTCAGCAGGCTTTCATGTCTGACATGCCCTTCTCCCCGCTGCAGACCTGCAAGCGAGTAGTTATGTGTGGGGTGGCAGGTCCAAGCAGGAGCACCTTGCATATGGCTTGGAGTACAAGAGGGAAAGGTAGGGTGAGACCTTGCAGGCTGAGGACTGTAGCTTGCATTCATCTTGCTGATCTGTATCCTAGCAAGTTCTTATTAGCTGGTACATAGACATTGGTGTGGTTTGTGTATTTACAGCTTCTGATCATGTTTCAGATGAAGAGCTTTAACAGCAGAGTCCACTATCTCAAAACTGCCATTTGAAAGCTGTGTTATATTTAGCTGTTTTTTATTACTAGCAACTTTAGCAGCTGAAATTGGACCTTGGGGCTTCAAAGCAGCTGCTTGGTTAAGGAAGCATTGCTGAATAAAAGCTCCCTGCTCTGCTACCCTCCCCCTGCTTTTCTACACTGCCAGCTGTGTCAGCCCAGCAGCAAGGAAGGGAAGCTGGCCTTGAAGTGAATCTAAAGAGGAAAGAGAGTGAGAAGAGGAGAGGTGGAGTTAGCCAGCTAAATGCAATAGCAGCCCGCAGTGTGGGAAGATGAGAAAGCAGAAGCAAAGAGACTGATGCTTGAATCTCTGTGTGGGTGAGCTCTGCGGAGCAAGGTCTGAATAGAGGGGAGGACCAAGGAGTTTAAAGACTGAACACACTCAGTGAAAAGGCAGGGATTACAATCCTTTTTCTTTCTGGAATAACAATCAAAGGAAAAAGGTAAGGGGACAAGAAGGAAGCGAGTCAGATCAGTGCCAAATTCCAGTTAAAATATGAGCCTTTAACAAACAAGGTACTGTGAAACTGGAGAACACCTTGAATTCTTGCTGATATAATGCAGTAAGCAAAGAACAATAAACAAGCATGCGAGAATACTGTAGGCATGATACCCCTATTTCAATATTTTCTTATTTTGGTTGTGTAACTCTGTGCTCTAAGCTGTCACTGGCAATACTTGTTACAGTCTTCCAGAGTATGAAAGTAACTGGCAAATATAATTCCTTTTTTTTTTCTTACTTTGTTAGCTCTTTTGTAAGACAAGACTAGCATAAACCTGGAGACACTAGGATGATACTTGCTATCTATAGCACTGCTGGCTTCAGTAGAGAACAGGGTGGCTTTTAGCCAAGTCTAACGCATTTAAGTTGAATTCCACAGATTTCAAGCAGCTTGAGGTAAATAAATCAGAACCAACTCTTAAATGCACTGAGTAAAGTAGTCCATTTGAGAGGTCAGTTTGAACTGCTGCAGGTGACTTGACTGCAGCTTTGAAGGGTTGGAGTGAGTTGAAAGTATGTACAAAAGTAAACAAAATCAGAGGAAAACCTTGTTTATACCTTCTAGGTAATGCAATAGCTAGTCTGCAATCCCGTTTTGTCAGAAGTGCTGCTGCTGTGTATGTGATCAGTCCCCTGCAGTTGCTAATGGCTCTTACCTTTCAGTAAGGGAGTGTTCCTCCCCTTTTGAACTAGAAGAAGGTGGAGCACAAAAGTGGCTTGCTCAGCTTTTCCACGGTGGTTGAAGTAGGTACTTAATGTGGGGTCCTGTGCCCCAGCCAGCATCTTACCACAAAGACATTACTTTTATCTGAGATCTGTGAGGCTGGTAATAGGGTTGGGGTTGAGTGGTTGTTTGAAGAGGGTGGTCAGAGGGACAGGGCCATTTTCTTGCTGTGCTGCAGAGCAGCTGTGAGTGCAGCCCCTCCAGTCCAGCTGTATCTACCCGTGGTTACCAAACCCACAACTGTTTTGGTAGTCCTGGGTAACCGCAGCGCTTTGCTTACCCTTTCTTTCCTTTGGCAATGGTGACAGACCAGTGACTCACTAGAAAAAACACAAAACTTTCTTCTAAGGATTTTCAGAATTTAGTGTGCCTCTGAATTATTTTGTCCTGCCAGCCAAGAACTGCTAAGCTGTTAATAGGAAAGGGCTAAACCTCACTGTCTGTTTTGATCATTTTTACTGAGTAGCGGAGAATGACAAGGCTGGTGTTTAGAAGTCAAAGGTACTGGGCTCTTAAACCATGTTTGTGAAGCTGCTGAGTGTCAAAACGTTTTGGAAGAAGGGTCCTGGCTTTTTAGCTGTCCCCCGGTCTACTAACGACTTGCTGCTAAGACCAGAGAAGGTTGTAAGAACCGGTCCTAGGAGCTTGAGTCCAGACCTGCAAAGCTGCCAGCTGGAGAATGGCGAGGAGTGCATATACGGGGCTTTGCGTGATCAAAATGAGACTAAGCTCTTCCTTAGTCTAGCTGCAGCTTTATATTTTTCCCTTTTTGACGATGAGCTCTATTTTCAGAAAAACTTGCTGTTTATCAGGGTTTCTCTGCTTGGGCAGGTGGCAGACACAATGAGCCTACACATACTAGTCTCTTCTTGCCTCTTGGAGCCTGTGTATAGTAGGTCTCTAGGAGTATAGCAACTCAGCTATAAGAGCAGCTTTCAACATACTGAAATTGTAGGCTTCATTTCAATGTGGCTGGCTTAAAAGCAGAACAGCTTGCTTTCTGCTTTGTCTTCTGGCAGAATGCCAGGCTGCCCCAGCTTCCTGCTGTGGTTGTAGTGGCTTTTGCAATGATAGACTAAATCTATTTTTTTTTTTTTTTTCCCTTCCCAGCCCTCCCTTGAGGGACTCATGAAAGCCCTGCTCTCTTAGAGGCATGTTAGGAGCCTTAAAATGCATAAGAGTATCAAAGTGTGACGTGAGAGAATAATCTACATAATCAGATTTTTGGTTTTATCTAGGTTTTTTGTACAGAAAAGGCTGTGTACAACATGTTCTGTGCTGAAATCTGGACTGTGACCTCCTCTTTCACCCCCTTTTCTGTTTGTTTAGCATGCAACAAATGTCTCTCTTCAGCCTAACTGGCATGCAAAAACTTGGAAGCCAGATGAGAATTCAAAGTGACCCTTCAAGTTGCAAAGGCCTGAAATAAATGAGATTAATTGATTTTTAAGACAACAGAATATTGTTGCTAGCAAAGAGGTACCAAATGAGAGATAAATCAGCTTGCCTGATGAAGTTTCAGGAGTCAGTGAATCAGATGAGTCTGAATTGGGTGTTTGTGATGTATTTTGTGGCTTTGTATTTCTGATGCCATAAAAAGCAAACAAGAGTAGGCTGGGTGGAACATGCAGGTGATAATGGACATTAGCAGGCTTGGCTGACTTTTGGAAAAAGACGACTGTGATGGATGAGGCTTTACAGTAGGTGGACAAAGGCCAAGGATGCAGACCTCCAAAATATGTTCTCTTTGCAGTGGCCCTGATAATGCTGGGTAGGGCAGAGTGGAGTGCTGGCTCTTCTAGAGGTGTTGGTAGCAAGGAGGTGTATTTTGTGCTGGAGGATTTGAAATTTTATGTAATCCAGAGAGTTGCAGCTGAGAATGGGACTCATTTACTTGCCCATGAGGTCTCAAAAATCAGATGATGAGAAGGTGAGAAGGTAATTCTGAGAAAAGCAGGGTTTTGCAGCCTTTGAAGTGATTTTTTTTTTTTTAAAGATCAGCAGTGTGAATGGGCACAAAATTAAGGTTGCAATAATGTTTTGTGCCATCTGTGACACATTAGGTGATAAGTGATGAGAACAACTAGCACTTGATAGCTTATTGCCTGAGACAGCCTGGGGAAGTGTAAATACAGGTTTATATATCTCTGCTTTGCTGTAGCTTTTCTGAGGGTGGATCCTGGAAGCTGTATCCTTTGAGGGAGAAAAGAATGAATATACAATGCTTCCTCTAGTTGAACTTGTTTGTGAAAATATGGCTTTCTCCAAGAACACATAAAAATAGCAGCCATAACAGAACATGGCTGCAAGCTCAGCTTTGGAGAAGCTGCAGCAACTGGTGAACTCCAAAGAGGTTAAAATGCTTCTGTAATAGAAGTGACCTGAGAAATGGGGTTCATTACCACGCCCCCTCACCACTAGGCTGGTGCTTGGAGTCTGAGGCATTTAAATGAGTTGTCTTAAATGGAGTCCTGAAATTCTTCTCTTGATGCCAATGTGGGAGAGCTCAGCCATGGTTCCTGGGCTAGTTTCGTGTCCCCAGCTTGCAGTCCCTCACAGCTTGGGCTGTGCATGTGTAAACTCCATCTTTGGCTCCAAGGGCTACTGAGTGGCAGTGAGCACTGCACACCCTTTCCCACGCCTTCCCTTCTCCTCTAACTGCTGGTGTGTTAGATATGTTACTGGTAGCTGTTCACCTTGTCTGTAGTTTACTTTTCATTTTATTTGGCAAAGCTCTACCAAGTATAGAAACTTAGCTAGCTACAGCTCACCTTTGCAAGCTTTTGCTTCAGTTGAAAAAATGCATTTACTCTCCCAAGCTGAATGTTTTCTTCAGTAATCTGGAACAAGTCCTACTTTTGCTGAAGTCTGTTAGTCTATTATAGAAATTAGGCAGCTGCCCAAAAGTCTGCCAAGGGGCAAACCCTACTTCTTGCCATTAAAGCTTTAACATATGGGATTGGTAGCCAAGTCCATGACCACCTGGGCCCCCACTGCTACAAGCACTGTGCAGCAGATTCATGTGGACATCAAAATCCTGAACAAGTTCAGTTTCCCCTGAACTAGTCTGCCATTTTAGAAGTGACCTACTTGAAAAAACAGCCAGTAATGTAATTATTGTCAAGAAACAACTCACCTTCTGTTGCTTAATTATATTTTTCACATATACTCAGTCCATTTAAAAGGAACTGTGTTGGATGGCACGCTGGGTTTCCCCTTAATTACTGTTGTATGGTAATTGCCACGTAATTACACTGTTATGAATATAATGTGCATGTATTATTGTGGGGCAGTGATTTATGGAATGTAAGCATATTTTTAAAGTGTTATAGATGTTCTTCACACAGGCTTGCCAAGCTCTTTAATGACAGTGGTCTTTCACAGCTATCCAGTGTTTTAATTTTCCTGTGTTTAAGGTCTCCTGTAATAATACTGCTTCATAATCCAGTCAATATTCTGGAAATTACACTGGCTGGTTGTGGTGAGGTATCTAATGATCCTCATCGTGCTTGCAGAATAAAAAATTTGTTAGTGCAGAAATAAATCAAGCATACTAATAAACAGGTTGAAGGATTCGTAGTAGGAATGTTTTGGTACAGATGTGTGCTTCAAGGTGCTTAGTGTATGTTGGTTAAAAAAAGGACTGGTTAGTAATCCCACTGCTGAAAGGATATAGGTTCAATTAAATGTTAGTGCCTCACCTGTGCACATGGGAGTACTCTTTATGTAATCCCTTCCTTCTGTTAGCTTACATGATAGCTTTGCCAGGGCACTTCTGAAAATTAAATTTACCCTAAAAGCACAAAGTATCTCTGGAGATTACCTTTGTATGAATTACTTTCATAAATAGGTGATGACCCCAAAGGGGCAGCACAAAAGGTCTTCAATCCTTTACTGTAACAAATTCATGTGGCTTTGTAGCACTGGAAATGGTTAGGTATAGAGATGATGTGGCTTAAAAGGTAGCAGTGGTTGAGTGTTCTGAGGAATGTAGCATCTAGTTGCTTGCAGATGGAAATTTGGAAGCATAATAATTTGTGCATCACTAACACTAATCTTGGTTCAAGATTTAAAGCAAGTGTTTGTGGTGGGGTTTTTTGCTCCAGGTTGATTACTCATAATTTACGATGCAACTCCCCTGCTGTTAACATGCTTGCACATCTGCCCTATTTTACTGTGTTTCTGGTGATAGGGTTGCCTGTTTTCCTGTGTACTTTTTCAGCATCTCTTTGGCAGGATGTCACTTGGTGCAGATGTGGAGCCGGGTGTGATCCTTACTTATTTCAGCTTATGCAGTTACATACTGTCATCTCCTGTTTGCTTATACATTCATATGGTCCCATGCTGCAGTTCTGTGCCTCCCTGTACCTGGGAGAAGAAGAACATGTGAAGTCCAGCAGCAGCAATGCAAGACCAGCGAGGTTCTTCAGAGGACAGGGTATCAGACAGTTTATTCGGTGAAACACAAAAGGAAACATATTACAGAAAACAGGAAAGACATAACCTCTAGTTAATCCCAGGATTTGCATTTCTTTTTAAGGTGCTTTTAGAAGTGTTGAGCCACTGCATTGTAGGGACAACTAAAAACTGTAGGCCATGTCTAAATCCATCTGTAGGCCACAGAAACAGCAGCGCTTGCCCTTGCTGCCCTGGTGAATGCAGAGGCAATTAGAGATCCATGACTGATGAAATAAATTGCAAAGAAGAGAGGCACCCACTTGGCAAGACCTTTTGCAGCAAGTACGATATGACAGCTGATTGTAAGTTGCCTGGGAAAGGCTTTCTGAGCAGCATAGTTCTTAGAATTAAGATTATTTTCATCCTTCTGGATTTCTGTGGCACACTTTGTGCACATGGAAGCTGTACCAGGAAAAATAAAGCTCTAGTTTTGTACTTGTGCTAATGCACAAATGCTATTCTTGCCATATATTCACAAATTTAGCAAAACTGAAGTGACTGGACAAAACTCAACTTTGTCTGATTCCAATGGAACAAACACAATGAAATAAAGTATGACTAAACCGTGCAGGCAAACACATTTTTGTCCTGAATTTAATTTGTATGTGGGCTTTGGCTTACTGCTATGCACAAAGAGTGAAACTGGCTGTGAAGAGGACAAAGAGCTCATCACAAATACATGCAATTGCTTTGACATACTGCACAGTGAGGGCAATGACTTTGCTGAAACTTGGCCAGACAGCTGCATCACTTGCTTTTCTGCAAATGTGCAACTAATATAGTTCTTTGTAAGCCTTCATGTAGTTGTACTGCTATTTTTATTGTTTTTTTATTCACAGATCAGGCACTGGGCAGATAATGACATGAAAGTCTCATGCTCATTGTGTCCTGGCAGCTGCACACAGCTGTGTATTTATTTGGAGCAGGGTAGACTATAGCAAGGGATCCTTGGTCACTATTTTCCTGCCTCTTACCCTTCTAAGGCCAGCTACTCTCTGTTTTCAATCTTCCCTGTACCCTGATTTTGTCTCTTGTTGGAAATGAGACACCAAGGTTTGATTAAGTAATTTTACACTTTCCTTTTAACCCTTTTTTTTCTTGAGACTTGTGTTTCTTGGTCCCTGGGGTTCTGCCCCAGGACACATGCACAGCTTCTCTGTCATTGGTGCAGAGTAGCCTCTGCAGTTTGCTAAGCCAGCATCTCTTGTACAAGTTTTGCAGAAGAGATGAACTGGGCATTGTAGGATGCTGAGCCACCAACATAGCCAAGTACTCCCCCAAGGCTGAGGAATTAGCTGATTTTTATGTTTAGCCAAACTGTTCCCTTGTGCAATGTGCTCCCCTTTGAGGACAAGAGCAGGTAATCCCTTACAGATGTGGGAGCAATGCCCGTTTCACTGATAAGTGAATGTACCAACTGCCTTTTGTGCTCCATTATATGTATGCAGTATCACTGCTCCTCTCCTGGGTAGAGTCCAGAACAAAACCCTAGACTGGCAGTTGTTGCTGGTACATCTTACTTTTTAAGGTCTCTATCAAGCTTTCTTCCAAGCTGTTAATCAAGCAAAATATCTGCTTTCTCCATTTCTGGCTAGAACATAATTTTCACCTGAGGTGGATTAACCTTGGCTGGCTACAAGGTGCCTACCAAGCCACTCACTCCCTGTCACCCTCAGCAGGATGAGGGAGAAAATAAGATGAAAAAGCTTGTGGGTCTAGATATGGAAGGGAGATCACTTGCCAATTAGTCATGGGCAAAACAGACTTGACTTGGGGAAGATTAATTTATTGTCAATTAAAAATAGAGTAGCATAGTAATAAAAAAGAAAACTAAAGCCACATCACACCCACACCTTCTTCAGAAGGTATGGGGAAACAGTTTTTCATTTTTTTCTTTTTTTCCCCCTTATTAACCATCAGAAAACACGAGGCTCTCCCCAAAGGCCTGAGTAAACCACTACTCTCTACATCCAATATTTTACTCCTCTTCTACCACTGATGCTAAGCCAGTAGTCTGACTAGCATGAAATGCTGCTAAGAAGGCTCATTTACACTCACTGGTGTCTGCGTTGGCCACAATTAACTATGGCTGCATACCATAAGTGACTTTAAAAAAACATCTTTAAGGTGAAGAGCACTGAGCTTCTACTGGCACAAGCACGTTGCACCTGTAGTTCTATGTACCTCTATCTGAGAATTGATGGGCTCTTCTATAGTCATCTCTGTGTCTTTGTAGACTGGATGTTCTGCCAGTGGTGGGACAGTTGTGGACTCTCTAATGACTGTTTTCTGTGCTGTGATTAGGTCAGTTTGTGTAGGAGAGGCAGAAAATAGCAGCTATTTAACATGAAATGATCCATTCAGCTGCAGTGTCAAGAAGTCTTAGTGGTGGGCTCAAGTTGATGAAAAAGGGGGTTTTCACACAGAGATGAAACTGGTGGGAAGAGGGGGTAGATAGCATTTTCCAAATAATTGTTTGTCTGTTCCCTCTAGAAACTAGAAGACTTTGTTTAAATAGCATCTCTCCCACAACATATTTGCTGTAGTAAATACTATGCTATGAAAAGTAACGCTTTCAGAGATGATTGCGAATACTAGTGTGAATGCAGAGACTTGACTGTTCTGGTCAGCTGTTCTTAAATAAGACTCCAGCCTGTGGTGCTCTTTGCTAGCAGTCTTAATCTTCTGTTTACAGTATGATCTCAATATTCTGTCATGGAAATAAAAATAAAGATGAGAGGAGCAAGAAAGGAACAGCTGTTGGCTTTACACTTGTGGTCATTTTGATCCTTGCATCCTGCTGTTCATCATGATTCAACCCCCTGATACTGTATAAGTATCGAGCTTTCTCAAATTCACTTACACAGGTTATTTCAATAAACTTCCCACGTAGTTTGCAAATATTTGTTAATATTGGAGTGAACCTATTAAGATGAGTTTTTTTACCTGTACTCCTCTGAATTACACATTGCAGTTTCTGGTTCTTGTAGTTTGTATCAAGTGTTGTAGTATGCACCTGTAGAATTGTGCCTTTTTGACCTTGTGAAATTATTCTTAGATGTCTTCCATATGGTAAGTGATGCAATTGTATCTCCACAGGTGCAAGGTTGCCTGTCGGGCTTGATTGATACCTTAGTATCTAAAAGTTCTTACAGTGTCTTCTTGGGAAGATGATGGTGGTCCAATATGATCTGTGTTGGCATGTCTTAAATGTCCAGCCCTTGGAAACTGAGTGTGGATGCTTCACAGTGAAATATAGACAGAGCATAAGGCTCCATGTGGAATTTTAAAAGCAGACAGACAAGGCTGCATGTGGAATTTTAAAAGCAGACAGACAAGGGTGGTTTGATTCTCATGGGTGTCCTAGACCTGTCCTTACCTGTTCTATTTGCAGTGGAGATGTTGCTTCTACAAGTCTTCCCTAGTTGTTTCCCAGAGAGATGTCTCATTGTGATCTGGAATGACTCTTCCATGTCCACGTTTGCACAAAATTATCTACCTGCAGGGTGAAGAGCACCTTTCGGAGTCTCTGTTTCTGTGTGTCTCTATTTCCTGGTGTTTGCTCCGTGATGCTCGCCAATGGATTTGCCTATCTGCATTTCTGAAGCAAGGAAGACTGCACTTCAAAGCCCAGCTTCCCTGGTACTTTATGCTATGAAACTTTTTACTGCATGGCCATTTTTCCAGGAAGTGCTCAGGGGAATAATTTGGCCCAGAGCTACTTTGGGTAGCTAAGGAATATTCTTGCATCAGCTCATCTAACGGGAGGTTTAGCCAGAAAGAACAGTCTGGCCTTGCTTCTACTGTAATTGCTGCTACTTGATCTCAAGTGTAGTAGTATGCACCTGTAGAATTGCACCTTTCCAACCTTGTGAAATTATTATTAAATGTTTTCCATATGGTAAATGATGCAATTGTATCTCCATAGTCCCAAAGTTGCCTGTTGCAAGGTTGCCTGCCTGGCTTGATTGCTTTCTCAGTATCTACTTGAGTACCACTCAAGTAGATATATACAGTACTATGTCTACTGCTATATATATACCACTACATATGCTACTAGTATGCTACTTGATATAAAATACAGAAAATAAACTCTTTTTTTTTTTTTTTTTTTTTGAGCATCTGAAGAGCCCCCTTCATATTTGGGATAAAGGTGTCTCAGCTCTGATGCCATCTCCTTTCTAGTCCCAAATATTAAAATTAAGTATGCCAAATAGGTCATGTGCAGCTGAATCAAACCATTTTTTATAAGCTGCCAGTGTGACCCGAAGCAGTTAGCTAGGCTTTATATTATTCTCCTTCTCACCATCCTCCAGCCATCTGAGATTCATATGGCACCCAGCTAATGAGTCAGCAAGCATTATCAGAAATCATCGAAATACTAGAAGAGAGCTTGGGTATCTATTTTTCCCCATAAACTGCTTCTGTTTTATGAGCTCAGAACAGAAGCTGCTGATTGAGTGAATTTGAAAACTAGGTCTTGCCACATTCTCAGGGATTTGCTCCCTGGAGGCGAGTTGGTTTTGAAGCAGGATGTGTGTGTATTTGACACTAAAATATGATAGTTTTGTTGTTTGTTTCCCCCTGCCTTCAAAAATAATTACTTTAAACCTTCTCGGGAAGCATTGACAATCTAGTTAAACTGAGTAGGGCTTTTTTCAGGCTGGCAGAAAACAAAAATTTTGGCAATAACTCTTTGTTGATGACATGCCTATGGAAAAACAGTGATCTAAAGCAGTTCAAAATTTGAGGTTAATGCAGCTCAATTAGGCTTCTAGAAATATTTTTTCTTTACCCAAGAATGAGAAAGATGAACTCAGAATAGACCCTTTAACAGAAAACGTTATCCTTAGGCTATATATCTAGACAAGTGATTTATAAAAATAAAAAAATATACAGAACTTATGAGCTGATGTATAGGATTTGTCAGCAAAAGTAGCTGCACTTTAATTGGATTGCACAGCATGCAGTTACTGTACCTCTGAGTTGGACCAGGTACTGGACCACAGTTTTGAAGCAAGACCTTCTCATCTCACTGGTATGTTTCAGCAGGCTTTGAGGCCTTTATGCCATTAGTAATTACACCATGCCTGTAACTGTGCAATGAGCAGTATAAACCCAATGAGAGAAGCTGCTCCATTATACTACACCCCAAATGGCAGCCAACTAGTAGGGTTTTTAAATAGCCAATATAATGTAGCTTAGCTGACAGTGTGGTAACAGGCATATCAATTAATTGGCTTGAACAAGCTGTTTGAATAAATGGATATGAGCATTTTATTTAAATACAAGTTGCAAATATTGACCAAATGTCATACAGTCTGCCCAGTAGTTTCTTTAGAATTGTACTAATTTAAGTAGATATCAAATCAAAATCATCAGATTAACAGGAAGGGATGAGGTTTTCATTGTTCAGCAGCACAAACAGTACTAAACTCTATCAGATTTCCCTGTTGGGATATAATAATTTGATTATTTTGTGCTTTTTCTTTTTTAAATCCATATCCGTTGTTCACTTAAACCTGTGGCAACAAGTTTGTGAACCCTTATGGTCTGTTGCGAGTGCATGGTCTTTGGGGATTTTGCTTATTCTCTTAACAGAAAACCTAGCTTGGTGAACAGCTAAAATGAGAAACCACAGTGGGAGTGCTGTGTGTTGAAGGAGGAAGCCAGCTGTGATGAGGCCTGAATATGCTCATCTCAATGTGTATATGCCCAGTTTGAAGTCAGAAAGCTTATTGTAAAGCAAAGCAAAGTGGACAGGGGAGCTCATGCCCCAGGTTGCAGAGGTAAGGGCACTGACTATGTATGTCAGCGGTAAACGTAAGACCAGGGGTAATGTGGGACCGCTGCTGAATGAAATGGGTGCCCTGGTGACAGAAGATACAGAGAAGGCGGAGCTACTGAATGCCTTCTTTGCTTCAGTCTTCACTGTCGAGGCTGGCCCTCAGGCTCCCCAGTCCTGGCAGGTAAGCGAGCAAGCTTGGAGAAAGGACGACCTTCCCACTGTCGATGTGGGTCAGGTTAGGGATCTTTTAAGGAAGCTGGACACCCACAAGTCCATGGGCCCCGATGGAATGCACCCGCGAGTGCTGAAGGAACTGGCAGA
>NW_009259115.1:297465-299548 GCF_000687185.1 Egretta garzetta | reverse complement strand
AATGGGTGCAAACTGAAACATAAGAGGTTTCAGTTGAATATGAGGAAAAACTTCTTTACTCTGAGGGTGACAGAGCACTGGAACAGGCTGCCCAGGGAGGTTGTGGAGTCTCCTTCTCTGGAGATATTCAAAGCCCACCTGGACGAAGTCCTGTGTAGTACGCTCTAGGAGAGCCTGCTTTAGCAGGGGTGTTGGACTAGATGATCTCCCGAGGTCACTTCCAACCCTTGCGATTCTGCGATTCTGTGTGACTAACCCTGTCTGCCTAGTTCTCATCTTCCAGCACAGTGTTGCTTGGGGATTTAAACATGTCTCTGATATTTGACCAGATCTTGTTTTAACAATGTCTGGGCCAAGTTAGACAAAGGTAATTCTGTGGCCCAGTGTATCTAAAATTCCTTACTGGGTCAACTAAAAACCTAGAGGCTGACTTCTACTGAGGGCCAACTGGCTTAGGAGGATTTTGACAACACTGGCACAGCTCAGATTTAGAGTTCAGTACTAAGAAATATTTTAAGCTCCATGCCAGACTTGTTTTGAGTAGGGCTCAGTACTATATCACTTAACCTCTGTACCCAGGCAAGTATAAATCCTCCTCTTTATCTTTTATGGGCCTAAATTGTTATAAATAATGGCGGCCAAGCTGAGCATTTTTTCTTTTACATGCACTAATGGGTAATAAAGGAGGTGGGGGGAGTGAGCTCCGAGTAGTGCTATGCCCAAGCCAGAGGGAAGAAGAGACTTTTAATCTGCTTTTAGACATGAAAGGCAGATGCTAGTTTGGCTCTTATGTTACAGGTTTGGGGCACAGCTTAAAAAAAAAACCAGCCCCACACTACAGTTGTTTACCTTCTTTCCCTGATTATCAATCCTTTAGTCTGCAGATAGGGAGTATTCAGTGGGACTCTAATATGCGGCTATAGGAAGAAAAAAAAAAAGCTCCATTTAGCACTGCCCGCCCATCCTGTGCTTAGCACTGATCACATGCAATGGAGACTGTTGTGCTTCAGCACAGGGAATAGCTTAGCTGGATCTGGTGTAGCCTCTGTCAGTTAACTCGGTTCCTGGGGTTTAAGGTGGATCTTCCTGTAAATGTGAATGAACTGTCTGTCTTAATGTATTTCTCTATAAGAGGAGAGATTGAGTTTAACTCCTCACTTCAGCCAGAGCACACGGATGACAACTATACCAAACCTCTTAGTCTGCTTTGGCACACTCCAGTAGTGTGGCTAAGCACAATTAACTGCTTTTGATGTAACAACTCTGAGTAACCACTGTGCAAGCTGCACTTGCAGTTGGTAGGTTTGATGTCTTACAGGCAAAGGGGACTGGGGGCCTGACTGTGAGGAGGAACTCCAGTGGCTAAACCATGGTGGGATGCACTGCTTGTCCCACTGCCTGGTGCTACTCTCTTCTGGGATGGCTCTGGTTTGTAAGATGGTGGTAAACTCCTTTCCTCATTAGCTTCCTATCTTTTTTTAGGTGGAGAGATAGGTAGGTGAGGGATTTTTTTTTTTACTTGTGCTGTTCAGATGCGTTTAAGTCAGTGGACTTCTGAGGGAGCTGGGATGCTGGTCTGCTGTGTTGTTTTCCATCAGTTTTTAGTGACTATGTGAGACTGATGAAATGTGACAACTCTCCTCCAGCTTGCTGGGCTCTCTGCCTCTTGGTCTTGTGCTTTCTTTCATGTGAACTACTTTTTCAGCTCATAGCTGACATGCTCAGGAACTTGCTGTTCTGTATTTGTGCATGATCCCCACCATGATTCCTGTCTCTTAACAAGTGTAAATGCTTAGTAGTTGTCGTGGTTTAACCCGGCTGGCAACTCAGCACCACGCAGCCGCTCGCTCACTCCCCCCCCTCCCTCAGTGGGATGGGGGAGAGAATCGGAAAGAAAATAAAAGGTTAGAGCCAAGGGCTGAGATAAAGACAGTTTAATAAGAGAAAATAATAATAATAGTAATAATGAGAATGATAACAGAATATACAGAATATACAAAACGAATGAGGCACAAGGCAATTGCTCACCACCCACCGACCGATGCCCAGCCCGTCCCGAGCTGCAAGCAGTCTCCCCGCGACC
>NW_009259115.1:291649-297117 GCF_000687185.1 Egretta garzetta | reverse complement strand
AGAAGCTCAAAAAGTCCTTGAGTAGTCTGAGCACTACTTGGCAACAGCTGAAAACATCAGTGTGTTATCAACATTCTTCTGGTACTAAATCCAAAACACAGCACTATGCTAGCTACTATGAAGAAAATTAACTCTATCCCAGCCGAAACCAGGACAGTAGTTAAAGCAGAAAGCTTAAATGTGCCAAAGTGGAAGGAACTTGAAGTGTTTCTACTCTTGCCTGCTGAGGCAGTTTAAATAGGACCAGGATCTAGTAAAGTGCTTCACTGTACATTTGCAGCTATAAGGAGTATGACTCTTGTAGCTTATTATAGACTGTCCAAAAAACTCTGGACTGTTTATAAGCCAATGCCTCTGTGAGTGCCTTCCTTGAAGTGTGTGTCCTAAGCAGCTGGAAGAAACTGTGCAGTAATGAAGCATGGCTATCTCAGTCTTAGAAAACCTTGAGAAAGGAAACCCTGCTGCCAACTAGATAAGCTGAGCTGTTTGGCCAGAGTGGTGTGCATCTGTTGAAGCATCTAGCAATCTGTTGAGCATGTCCTCCAAAAGGCTAAGAATAAAACAGAGGCTTGGAAAAATATCCAAGCAGTTTCTCATACAGATTCATTGTGACTTCCATTTGGTGTTCTTGGTATTTACAAAGAAAAACATAATTGGATTTCCAAGGAAGGCAGAGGATAAGGGAAGCAAAGGAAGCCTATCTGGGAGAATCTACTCCAGTGTTATACTGCAAGGGGATATAGAAGGTGGTCCAGGTGAAGACACAAAGGGCTTAATTCTCTTTCAGGACTAGTTAAACAGCCTTGACTCAGGATTTGGGACCTAGAAGGCAAGCATCTTTCTAGGTGGGAATTACTGTTCTGGACCAGAAAGCTTAGACTGATCTCAGTGGAGAAGAAAACATCTTAAGAACTTTCTGAAGTGGCTTCTGGCAATGCTTCTTTTACAAGTTCTTAATTCAAGCAGTAGGCATGTTGGCATAGGTGATGATGACTTGTTCCTCCTCTAGGCAGACATGTGATGCAGTTTACCAAAAGCATTGAAAAGACTGGCTAAAATAGCAGGGACTCAGTGAAGGAAAACAAAGATAATGGCAACTGTGTGAAGCAAACAAGGTAAGAACAAGCACAGACTGATCCATGTGAGGAATTTGGGCTGCCTTGGTGGCTGCCTGCCACTGGAGTGTGATGGTATGTGAGCAAATGGCTGCACAGAATGTGCTGGGCTCTGTTACTGCCTCAGAGCAGAGACAGGCTCTGAAGATGTGACCCACTGACAGAGATGGCAATGTTGAATAGCTCTGGGTCTAAAAGCCCTCCTTTCCAGACTGAAAGACCATGTTCTGCTGGGAACACCCTCTGCCTTTTAACTTTGCTGGGGTCAATGGCGTTGGAAGCTTCATGATTCCAGGAGAGTGCAAGTACTCTATAGATGTAGGCTCTTCTAGGTTGAGTCTAAGCTACTGAGCAAGTTAAGAGGATACTAATGACTTGCTAGGTAGTAGAAAATGAGGGTAGAAATCAAATGGCAGATTTGATGCACCTGGAGGGGCCTGGGCTTCTGAGGTGCCATTGCAGTGTGCTTCGCTTGCCCTGTGGAGGAAGCTCTCTGGAAGGATGGCGAACTGTACAGATTTAAAATTCCCATTTCTACAGACACACAGCTGGTACCAAGTCTGGACTTAAAAACATCTTTTTTTGCAAGCTGCATTTATTCTTGGAATGTGTTAAAACAGGAGGTCTCAACTCTTAGTATTTCTAAAGTAGACACACGATCATCCATGCAAATATAACATCTTTGAGACAGAGCTGTGTTTTTGCAGTGGAACATCACAGGAAGTACCAGACTGCTCCCTAGCTGGAGTGGCAGGTTCCCTGTTATCTTTCTTCAGTCCTCACTCAAGCCTATCTGTTGTATCTTACTGTAGTCTATAAAAATGCTTGCTTCTTCTACTCTTAAGTACGATGAGTCTGCTGACAGCAGCATTGTTGGCTGGTTTGTAGTCCAGCTTTGTTAAACCAAGGCGCTAATACCCTTTGATTCATCTGTTTGACTGCAGTGAAAGGTTTAAAACAGCAGGCTCCAAAGCTCTGCACTGGATTTGTTTGTAAATGTAGACACTTCATGGTGAAAAAAGGTATGCCATCATTTCAGAGCCTTAAGAGGGGTATCTAAACCTGTGCCCTCAGCATTTTCAAACCGTAATTAAGAGTTCAGGAATGTTTGGCTGAGAAAGCTTGTTAGTTTGGCAGGGGAGGCGGATTGTTTTTCCTGTAATGTGAAAGATTGAGTCCTAATTACCTAGTTGAACACTTGGTGTCATGCATGCTGAGTGACTGAATGCAGTGGCTGAAGATATAATGTCACTTTGGGGGATCATTGTAATTGCTTCACCAGCAACGTACCTGATCTTGTCACGTTTTGCCGCAGGGAGATATTCAAGTCCTGGAGATCCCGATGTCTTTTCTGCAGCGTGGGAAAGAAATGAAAAGCAAAACAGCAAAACTGCTTGTTTCATGCATTCCTGGACTGTGCTTGCTGCTGAAGTATCCTAGCACCATCCCAGCAACGTGTTGGGTGACGTGAGTAACATCTGTCACATGCTGTTTGTTCTTTCATCCTCTTCCCAGGGGTGAGTGCTGTGCAGTGGCCTTGTTTCAAATGTGCATGCCTTTATACATTTGTTAAAGACAGGAGGGTTACAGAAATGCATGTTTATGCATAGACAAAGCTGCTCTCAAAACTGCGATGGACATATTGAGTGGTGATGCTGTTTGCTAGAGGAAGATATTTTTGTGGCTACTTTTGCTCTAACAGAATTTAATTCTGCTTAGATTTGGTCAGTGGTGCAGTGGAGAATTCAGCCTGCCAGAAAAGGAAGGTTGTGTAGTTGGGCTTATGGTTAAAGAGCTATTATAATAAGATTTGGGGGTGGCTGAAGAAATTGCACTGAAGTGGGCTCTATTTCACTCTAGTGATTGAAAGGTCTTCTTCTGTTGTCTGCTGTCAGATGTACTTTGACAAGCTTTGCACTGAATCTGTTGGAGCCATCCCTGGCACATCCCCTCTTGCTTCACAACCTTTACAATAGTGGGATTGGAAGATACTGAGGCAAATCCTTGCTAGGCTGGCAGGTTGCCTGACAGCTGACCCTAGCCAGAAGGAGCACTGCCCTGGGGATTTAATTAGCTTGTTGCACCAGAGTGGCTGTCAGGCGAGATCTGTGAGCTAGAGAGTTCAGCCGATCATCCTGTAAGATCGTCCTGTGCAGGCATGCTAATGCAGCCTCGCTCTGTGCTCCCTTCAGGAGCCAAAGCACTTCCTGGGAAGAATTTCTGAAGAGGCAATCCTGAGCTTTTGGCCCTATCATCCTATGAACAACATGGTGGTAGCAGGGACCAGGATTTCTCAGACAGAAATGATGTGTTAGTCATGCTTGGACTAAAGCATGACTGCCTTCGGCAAATATAAGGGTTTAATTCAGGGAAGGGCTGAGGCAATTCCTCTATACTAAACTGCAGCTTAAACTAAAGGAACTCTAACTGAAGCATGGTGAGGTTGAAAAATTTGTGTTGGTGAGAGGTGAGAGCAGGGGATGTGTCAAAAGCCAAAGGGGGGACCCCAGCAAGGTAGCGCCCTCACCCCCAGGCTGTAGTCCTGCAGCCTTTAAACATGGCAGGGTACTACCTGCTAGAACAGGGTCCATTGACCACCTCAGACAAGGAGATGGGATGAACTGGGTCAAACCATGAGCAGCAGGAGATGGGGGCAGAGACAAGGCTGGAGACAGAGAGACAATGTGGACCCAAGAGGTTCGTCCAGGAGCTGTGTTGGAGACAGGCATGCACCTTTGCTATTACGCAGGCCAGGATGGTGTGCCCTCAGTGGAGGTCCTGGCCTGTGGGCAGAGGGGCTGTGGGTGGACAGGGCTGCTCAGAGCAATCGAAGACTGACACTGAACTAAATGCTCATCCTTTGGGGTTAATGGACCTCCACCAAGCAGGAAGGTGACTATTGCTGGTACTTACTGATGTGTTAATTCTTTAGGAATAGGCTAACTGCCAAAGGTGCAGCACAAAAGCATGGACGTGCACAGGAATCCCTATTGCAACTGCGGTGATCTTGAAAAATCAGTGCTAAAGATTGCTAGTAATATTTTAAAATTTTTTTTTCTGGGCTGGAATTTTTTCAGAGCCTTTGGTGCCACTATTTATTGAGAAAGCTCAGGGATTAAATAAAAAATTAATGGCAAGACTAGACTGTCTTTATTTAAAAAAAAAGATATAGAAGGAAGGTAACGATGCTTCTCTTGCTGTACTGCTCTGGATGGGATGGAGTTAATTTTCTTCACAGTAGCCTGTGTGCTGCTGTGTTTTGGATTTGTAACTATTGCAGTTTTGATAAGACAGTAGTGTTTCATCTATTGCTGAGGTGTGCTTGCACAGTGTCAAAGATTTTTTTTTCTCACTCTGCCCCTGCCCGTGAGTAGGCTGGGGGTGGGTGAGAAATTGGGAGAGTACACAGCCAGGACATCTGACCTGAACCAACCAAAGGGATATTCCTTGCCATATGATCTTGTGCTTAGCAATAAAAGCTGAAGGGAAGTAGGATGAAAAGGGGATGTTCATGGCTATGGCGTTTGCCTCACTAAGTAAGTTACGCGTGTTGAGGCCTTGCTTCCCAGGGAGCGGCTAAACATCTGCCTGCTGACAGGGAGTAGTGACTCAATTCCTTATTTTGCTTTCTTCGAGCATGTGGTGTCTGCTTCACCTATTAAAGTGTCTTTAGCTCCATCCATGTGCCATCACAGACTGGTTGAGGTTGGAAGGGACCTCTGGAGGTCATCTTGTCCAATCCCCTTGGGTTCCTCTACTGGTGAACTCTGGATTTCTGTCTTGGGACAGAAGAGCTGTGTTTTCCCAAAACAGCTGTGCTAATTAGATGACTGGTGCCAGGTTTCTTTCATTGCTTGGAAGATCTGTTTCCTTGGTAAGACAAGTGAAGCTGGAAGCATTTGAGCAGTCATCTTAAATTTTTACAGGTAAGCCTCACTTTCACAGGGAACAACATGAAACCTTGCATCTAAGAATCTATATAGTTCTATATAGCTTACTTTATACAAGAGAAAAATAGAATTACCTGCTGTACATCCCTTCAGCTGTTTTTAATTGTGCTAATAAACATCTAACAGAGTCTGACCTTGGATACAAACTAAATTCTTCTGTGCAAATATTTGCTGTAAACAATGTACTTGTTATCAGGGAAGTTAGAGGCCTGCTTGATACTGGAAGGGAACGAACATTTGCCAAAAGATAAACACACAGCAGTAGCTGCTTTTCATTCCTAGACTAAGAGGAAAATCCCACTGCTGCGTCAAAACATCAGCTGTATTGGCTAGTACATGTGAATTATTTGAAGCATAGGGAAAGGCTGTGGATGTTGTATACCTGGACTTCAGCAAAGCCTTC
>NW_009259115.1:241583-291167 GCF_000687185.1 Egretta garzetta | reverse complement strand
ACTGTGTTGAGTTTTGGGCCCCTCACTACAGGAAGGACATTGAGGGGCTGGAGCATGTCCAGAGAAGGGCAACAAAGCTGGTGAAGGGTCTGGAGCACAAGTCATACAAGGAGCAGCTGAGGGAACTGGGGTTGTTTAGTCTGGAGAAGAGGAGGCTGAGGGGAGACCTTATCGCCCTCTACAACTGCCCCACAGGAGGCTGTAGCGAGATGGCGGTTGGCCTCTTCTCCCTGGTAACAGGCGATAGGATGAGGGGGAATGGTTTGAAGTTGTTTCAGGGCAGGTTTAGGCTGGACATTAGGAGAAATTTCTTCACCGAAAGGGTTGTCAGGCTCTGGAATGGGCTGCCCAGGGAGGTGGTAGAGTCCTCATCCCTGGAGGTATTTAAAAGAAGGGTAGATGAGGTGCTTAGGGACATGGTTTAGTGGTGGGATGGCAGGGTTAGGTTAAAGGTTGGACTTGATGATCTTAAAGGTCTTTTCCAACCAAAGTGACTCTATGATTCTATGATATATAGGTTATGTGTGTGTGGTTCTGTACTTGAAAGTATGGTCAGCATCCTGCTTCTAGCTTTTTTTAAGGCTTGTTTTGGCATGCTGTCCACAGCAACCCAGAGCATCTTGCAGAATTCAAAATCCTTAGTTAAATGCTGCTGCACTGGTGAAGCCTTAAGTCTGGTGAATACTTTTTTTTTCTGACAGTATAGAAAGGAGGGAAGGGAGAAGAGGTGGACAAGAAAAAGCAAAGAGAGAAAGGTTTCTCATAAAAGGTAATGGCTTATTAAAGAGGTGCAAGTCGGAGGGAGAGTAGGAAGAAGAGACTGCCTCATGGCAGAATTTGTATGAGGAGTGGAGTATTTGGGGGGACTGGCATAGCCACCTGACAGGAAAGAGCGGCCCCAGGACTAGGAGGTTGAATATGTTCATTTTTTCTTTAACTTGGGGAAGCAGGATTTGCTACAGTGGCTGGGCCAGCATTAGATGCTGGACAGTGCCAGGAAGACCTTTGTGGGGCAAAGAGGGACAGGTGGGACATCTGTCTGTAGCTCTGTGTCTCAGCCTCAAAACTGAAGGCTAGACCGCACTCATGGTCTCCTACATAGGAGGATGGACTCATCTTTCAGTGCAAAGATATCCCTTGATTTAAGCAGTTTTCATTACAAATATAGGGAGAAAATATATACTTTCATGTAGATGTTTTTCTGAGCTTGCTATCAGTTGGTTCTTGCTCTGCAGACTATGTTGGTGGAGAGAAGGGTGTGTGTGTTGAAACTTTGTATGTTGAACCAGCTAGTTGGTCTTTTCTTGCTACTGCACTGGAAATGTAAAAACCACAAAGTGTAACTTGAGTTGAGATTACTGAAGGTACTTCACAGCTGAACAGTGAAGCAGTTTGCTAATCATTTCAGGTCTTTGCTCAAAGCAGAAACTAAAGATTGCTAACACCAGCACAGTGTGTGGTGTTCTGCCTCTTGCTTGCTAATGTCTAGTCACATTTTTTTCACTTGCATGAAAAAGCAGCCTAGCAAATTAGAAACACTCAGTAGGCATTATGCTGCTCTTAATTACGTAGGAGCACAGATGCTATTCACAACAGTAATAGGAAAACTACCAAAGCAAATGCAGCAGACTTAAATGCCAAATTAAGGTCTCAGTTCTTGAATGTAACTAAATTTGCAAGTTGATACTGTACACTGTAAGCATGGAGGTCCGTGCTTCCCTGAACAGTCCTCTAGCTTTATCTAGTGTGTGCAATCCTAGGATGAAAACTGCATTTGCAAGTGGGTTCATACATGAGCTAGAAGGCAGGGGAATAATTAGACACTGCATTGAGATTTGGTGGCAGACTTCTGGATTTCTGTTCTCCCCTAAGGAGAATGTGAATTGCTTCTGTTGCACCAGACCTGCGCAGAAGTGGATGCACATGTTTCTGTCACAGTGCAACTCTGGCTTTATAAATTATACATCTTGTTGCTTTAAATTGGTCCAGGCTTCTGGAGTTAATCTTTGTCAGCCTGTCCATGCAGTTTACCAAGGTTCACAGCCTTGAGATGTCAGGAGGGGAGTGCCAACAGACTGGTCCTGAATTTTGGCAGTGAGACACCCAGGAGTTAATGAGAAAGCAGTCACTACACAATACCTTCACATAAGCTATTTGGACCACATCACCTCTGACTTGTGCATGTTCTTCCTGTAATACCTGAGTTATTACTTACTACATTTTACTTAAAGCCTAGCAGGTGTTGGAGCTTTTAGTTCTAGAATGAGGTCTCAGTGGTTGCATGCTACTGTCTGTGAAAGATTATTTGGTTTATGGCACTAAAGTAGCCACTTTTACAATTTTCACTGTACAATCAAGGCATTGGTCAATCTTCTCATTCACTGATGTAGGCTCATTTTGTGGTTGGGGTTGGTAGCAGAGAGTATTGCCTAGGCATAGTCCTGGAGTAAATTTATTTTCATTACAGCAGTGCCTGCTGGGATTTCTTAACGTGAGGGCTCCGCAGTGGAATGAACTTTGTGCATTACATATCTACTGAGACTTAAAGTACAAATGAAATAGGACTTTGCTAAAATGTCTCATGGCAAGCTAACGGGAGAACATCTGTTAGAATTGAGGTGCATATGTTGCTAGCATGTGGCTGGGCACAGGCACCAAGACTTGAAATGGAAAACATGAAGCAACTTCTCATTTGAAGACATTAACTCTGATAATCCTGAATGCCCAGATTGCTTTTCTTGTAGATACCAGGGTACGTGTTTCATTACAGACCCTTGTGTGCTTTGGATGCAGTGGATCTAATCTGGGTAAATGGAAGCTGGCATGAGGTGGTAGTTCATTCAAATCCTGAAAAATTAGATTCCTCTTGAATGTAAGTAAAAAAGCAGACAGAGCTTGCTCGTGTTTCAGGTAAGTCAGAATACACATCCATATATTTCTGGGTTATCTATGAAAAAATAGTAAAAAAGCAGTGGAAAGAATGCAATGAAGCAAGCTAGCAACAAGGACAGATAATTTTACTGCCTGTCTTGTCCTTATAATTCTAGGAGATATTTGCAAGTTTTTCTTGGGCTACTGTCAGAGAACCCGTGTGCAGGTTCATGTAATTGAGATGAAATTTGTTGCTGGGTTCAGTCTCGAATGGCATGCATCTTGTGTGCAATTACTAGCTCAGCTGGTTGGGGCTCTGGATTATTTTCTGCTGATTGTGCAAGCCTTCCTTCATCAAAGAGAGTTGCTCTGTGCCCAGGTATGTGAGAGGATTCCCTCTGTGGAAAGAAAGCCTTATTTTTAGAATTGGAAACACTATACTGCTTGAGTATGGTCTGTCTTTGAGATTGAGATGCCTGAAGTCTCTTGGAAGGTAACACCTGCTAAATTCCTCCCAGGCTGGCCAGGAAATGCTGATTCAGAGAGACCCAGTTCAGTAGTATCTCATGATGGGTGGGTGAAAGTGGCTTTGCCTCTGATTATGTAGGGTCAGTTTACCCTATGCCATGTGACTGAAGCAGCCCCTAATGTTGGGTGTAGGCTTCTGACTCTGAGGTCTGGTTTCATTTTTATCTCAGACCATTTGGCTCCTAATGTGAGTAGCCGTAACATCAGTTTCAAAGAAAGTAGGTGCAACTGGCATCTGGTTTCTATTTTTTCCTCTGATAACATCATATTACCACTGGATTTTTAACACGCTCCTAAGAAAATAATAGGGCTGTATATACTTAAATTTTATTCTTCCATCTGGGCAGAGGGAATAAAAAAATTGAAAAGCTGAAAATCCCTCACCATGTGGAACAAGAAAGCTCTGCAGAAATCCCTTTTGCCCTTCAAAAGTGGAAGTGGTCTGCAAAGTGTCTAGTTTTAGATTCAAAGGGAGAGTACTAAACAGAAAGACATGATTATTATTAAGCTTCTTTACATGTATTTTTTTCCCTGCTCAGTTATTGCTATCGCTGCTCTACGTGCATGGAAATTCCCTCATGTTAAAGAAGTGCAGACAGGAGGCAGTTGTCAAACTGCTTGTTGTGCTTTGGAAATGCATCTCTATCAAGGCCCTTGTGAGACTAGCTCAGAAAGGACCTTGTGTTTTCAAAGCCTTATATATGACCATAAGGCCTGGTATTTCAAGAAGCACTTTCTGTGGGGTAAACTGGGAGAATTAAAGGGACTGAATAACAGCTCTGCAGGGACACAGAGCATTTATTGCCCAAGCCACTGCTGCCTGTGGGACAAAGCTAAACCTTGCTTCAGCCTGTGTTTCCTAGAGGGAGAAAACCCATGCTTTTTTGGCACCTGTATGTCTGTTACGCTGCTTTTTTTCCCCACTTGGAGGGTGTGCTTGCCATTGCCACTCCTAGTTCAGCATGAATGGTGTTGTGCAGCTTTTCAGGAAGGCCACATAGTGTTAAGAAATATGAATCTCCCATGCCTGTGTAAGCATGTGAGCTGCCAATATCTAGGAGGTGAAACAAGTTGTGAAGCCTAACTGCTTTCCTTATCTGACCCACTGGGCAGGCTTCCCAAAACTTCTCTGGAATAGCTTCTGAGCTGAAAGAGGTGGACTTGTAGCAGTTGCTGCAAGCTTCATGTTTTGGTGGCTAACAGGTTTGGGAGGGAGGAGGCTGAAGTGGCTATAAGGTTTTTGTGGCTGCTGGAGAGATCCAATTGGGTATGTCCCTTCACAAAATGATATGTGATGTCAAGATGGAAACTGGACCTTTCTGAGCTGATGTCTCCAGCTTGCGTGGAGCTACTTTGGCAAATGAATTCCTCATCTTAGTGCAAATAACTTGCTCTGTGTTTAGCTTGTTTCCTTCTCTTCTGCTTTGCTTACCTTCAGACAGATTCCTGTGGAGCACTTCTAGGTGGAACCAGGTGAGCATACAGCTCCAGAGTACGTGCATGCCACTGTGCTAGACATGAGGTAGCATGGCAGGGCTAGGGATCGCCTGGGACGGAGTGTGGGAGCTTTCAGCTGGAGGGGCTCACTGTAATTGGTTTCATATGAAGCTCTTGTTTTCCCTCAGTGGCTCTTCAGCTGGGAGGAAAAGACTGGTTTTCTGCTGACATAATGTCTATGCGGTGTCATGCTTGTCAGCTGTTAGCTCCACTGCCGGTTCATATATTTAAGCTCATGTTTTGGTTTCTTAGAAGCAAGTGGAGCAGTTGAGAGCGATGGTGTAGGATTGCTTAATGTATGTTTGCTGTAGCTGGCTTTACAGAAAACCCTGTTGCTTAGTTGTCTGTGATTGAGGAAATGCTTTCTTTGTTTACGAGACGTGCTAGTGTTTCTGCTGGCAACCTGGATTAAAGCTGTAACTTCAGCCAGCAATGCCACCTAGCCACAGGATCTCATTTTAGTTCAGTTGGTTTAGGTAACCGTATAAGTGCCAAAATTTACAGCAAATTCAAGCAGGTCCCAACTGAGTGGCTTCTCATTCTTGTGCCGGACAGAGGCCCCCAGACAGGATCAGTCACATACGTACACGCTGTATGCCAGGTCTGGTCAGACATCCACAAAGAAAACTCTTTACCGTATGAACTTTATGCTTTGACCACTTCTTTTCCTGTGACTTCTGAGCTTGCAAAGCATACATTCTGATAGTGTTGGCCTTGGATACCCTCTTACAAATGTGTTTTACCTCTGTATGGATAACTGTATGTTGATCTTTATAAAAGTAACACAAGAAACACCTTCAACAGGGGGGAACACCCCTCTTCTTTCTATTTTGGTCAAACTTAGTGGATCTTTTCCTTATTTTACAGCACTTCTTTTGAGAAAAGATTTTCAGTAACTAGGAGAACATTGACACTATTCTAGGAGTGAATGTGCCACAGGACAAAAATAGCTATCATTAATATTGCAAATGCATTTTTTGCCAGAGGGTGGCAGCGTGAAAGGGTTTGCATTTACTGTTCTGGGAAGGGGAATGCCTTTTGTCTCAGCTGGGGAAGAAAAATGCCATCTGCTTCACAGGCAAGTTAGCACATGTACCCAAATAGCTCCACCTTCAGCCAAATCAGGTGTTGAACAAATCAGAAGAATCAGGTTTGGGGCTTGTATGTTAAATTGAATTAAGCTTAAGGACTGCCAAACCAGTGACCTTCCCTGATTCACAGTGTTATCTTGGAAGGGAAAATAATTCATTGAAAAAAAAAAAAAGTTATTTGTTAAACTTCTAAGTGTGTGTGTATAAAGTTAAATGTAGCTTTTGGAACTGTAGCTAAAGCACTTATTTCAAAATAACACTATTCAAAAGAGTTCAACTAGCAAATCTGTGGTCCTCTTATTGTACTAATTCATAAGGAAGCCATAATGCAAAGTCCATATTTCTTTTACTTAAATGTGTTCTATCAGGTTGTGTTGGTACAACCTTTAGAAATATTTATCAAAGTATTCATTGCCTGCTTCTCCATTCAGCTTGTAGAGGTGGTGTATATCTAGGCAACAGACATAAATACGTATTCAATCTCCTCTTATTACCAAATACGGTGGTTTTATTCTCTCTGTAAGGCATTGATACCTACATACGCTACCATGTGCAGTGCAAACAAGCCCAGGCAGTTTTTGTGTAGCAAATAAGGAGCTGTACTGCAGCGTGGTGTTGGAGCTCTGGGTGTTGTCCAGTCCCCTCTTACTGGCTCTGATGTGGGCACAGGGGGAATTTGGATCAACAGGCTGCCATGGCTGGGTTTGCGTCTGGCTGTCACAAGTGCATTGGCTTTGGAACAGCAAATGCAGCATGACCTGCCCTGCAGTGCCTTTCTCCTGTGGGCTGTGGCAGTCTGTGAGCAGGCTCACCCCACTGCGCTCCCATGCCCCGCTTGATGCAGTAGTGCTCGCTTGGTCCCTCCATGGCAAAGTGCTTTCTTCCCTTCCTGTGCCCTGGGAGGCGGGAGGTGGAGGGGTGAGTGTTAGAGGTGACAGAAGTGCACTTGCACTCGGAAGTCACGTCAGGCGTGGGTTGTGCAAGTGCAGTAGATTCTGGATGTAATAAATGGCTGCCTACCACGCAAGAAAAGGCACGTACTTGGCAAAATTACAGTCCTGTCTGCACCATGAGCAAAGGGGTTTCCAAGGGCAGTGGTTGGTGATGCCTGTGAGACCCTCGGGAAGGACATCTCAGTAATGGTGAGTGAACAGGCTTGCACATCAGTGGGAATCTGCTGCAGTCACCTGGGTGGTACCTGCAGAGGCAGAGTTATGGGTGCTGTGAGGGTGAAATGTGGCCAAATCCTGCATCCAGTTGAGTCCCAGTGGGAGAATTGCTGTGTCTCACCAAGGAGATGGAGTATCCAGAAGAGGAGGCAGTGGGATACCAAAAGCTTTTAGAGGAAACATGCAAGAAATTAATGCTTGAGGGGCTTCTGTTAGTGCTGCTAGGAAATGAAACCTCTTCCCTTTCCTGTGGAAGCCTCATTTCCTCTAAGGCTGTTTCCATGGATGGTGTGCCTATGAACTCTGTCCGTGAAACTTCTGTGCAGTCAAGACAGACATAGCCTGTTAAATACAGCTGCCAGTGTGTTGTGCAGTCCAGCCACTGGGAGCACTGCTAAATGCCTTAAACACCACCATGACCATAGCAAGCACTGGCTGTGAACAAACTGGAAATGGTGTTTCTTCAGTGGTTTTAGCATTTGGAAGCCTTTTCCTCTACAAATGGGTTTATGCCCTCCGTAGGTGGTTGCCATCAGCAAGAGCAGGGCTCTTCCACGTGACAGGATGAGCTGGGAGGGACCCTAGGACAGGCACTGCCCTAATGAGTGGGGCACAGGCCTCTGGGGACACAGCAGCAGAGCTGGGTGTGGGTCAAAGGGTCTATGGAAAGCCCCAGTCAAAGTGAGGGGGTGGACCAGGGCTGGGGTCCATCCAGGGATCCAGGTAGGAGCAGACGGAGTTGGGGTTGTAGCCAAGGTTGCAGCATGGGTCCAAGGGGCCACCTGAGAGGTGGGGCCAGAGGCAGGGCTGGAGGCAGGCCCACCTACCATATAGCTGAGGCCAAGACTGGGTGCCCAGCACTGAGCTGAAAGGGAGCCCCTGGGCAGGACTGCGGGTAAAGGCCTCTGGTGACGCTGCTCAGGGCAATTAAGGTTTATTGCCACCTTCAGTGACCTGCTAGTGTGTAGTGTGCTGAGTTTTGTGGTTCTGCACTCAGCCACCCTCTTCCTTCCAGCGGTATCCTCATTGATTTTTCCATATGCTGATGCTACCTGGAAATCTTGCTGCTCCCCCAGCTAGTAAGAATAGGAAATGTTTTCACAGATAAATATTGATTAGGCAATGAAGTCCTGGTTTCTGACTTTCCACATTCAAGCAATGTTGTCAGTATCACTTGGAAAAGCAAGGACAAAATATAACAGGCGGTCTTTTCTGTGGCTTACATAGGTCAGCACCCCAATTTAATGAAGTCTGAGATTTCTCTGAACTTAGCTATGTTTTGACAGTAGACAGTCTTTTTGAGGGCAAAGCTCAGCTGAAGATGCTTTTGAGTTGTTTATCTACTATGGCTAGGACTCTGAGCTGAAGATAATTGTTGGAGGTATAAATCAAGGTTTACCAAGTGAATTGTACTGTGCAACTTGGCATCTGTCAGCTGAGTCCTGGCCCAAAGCTCACTTCCTTGGCTACCTTCTCATCTAATCCTTAGCTGGTCATCTCTTATAATTGGATCAAACAGAATACACAAAATAGCTGAGACAAAATTCCAGCCTGACAATAGATCACAGAAGCCTCTTCTCAGACACTGGTGGCTGGCTGTATATCTTCTGCCAAGTTTATTATGCTGGGCACTTCTGATACTTTCCATGTGATGTACTGCACAGCTCGATGCCTTGAGATGAGACACCTTAAAAGCAACAGTAAGCTTTCTCAGAACTCAGCTGGGCTTTGTGCTCATGAATAAAATACTTCATTCCTTGTTTTATTTATGCATTTTGTGTGCTGAGATATGAGTGGTGACAGAAGCAGAATCACTGTTCTATGAAATAAAAATAGGTTTTATTTCTATGCCTGTCAAACGTTTGGTGTCCACACTGGACTGAAATTATGCACCTCTTGTAGCAGAAAATATCTGTTGCATGCAGGGCTGTGCAAACAGTGGGACGCATCGCTGTTGCCTTATGACAGGCTGACCAGTTCAAGTCAAGCTTCAGCAGTTTCTTGTCTTTTGTGGACTAAGTTGGAGTTGAGCTTTCTGCTGCCACTTAGGCTGTCTTTTCTATCCTTTATCTTGCATGTGGCCCTTGGGGTCCACTGAAAGACCCACAGAGGCCCCTGGGATGCTAGCCAGGCAGGGGTGAGAAGCTTCTTGCCTGAACAGGAGCACTGCTGTTCCCTGCCAAGGAAAACACCCTCACTGGAGAAGGATTGGGTTAGGGAGCACTTAAACTGGACATACATAAGTCCATAGAGCTTCATGGGATGCACCTATCAGTGCTGAGGGAGCTGGCTGATGGCATTGCGAGGCCACTCTTGGTTGCCTTTGGAAGGTCATGGTCATGGACTGGGAGAGGTTCCTGAGGACTGGAAGAGAATAATCATTACTCGTATCTTCAAGAAGGAGAATCTGGAGAACTACAGGGTGATCTGCTTCACCTCAGTCCTTGGGAAGGTGATGGAACTAATTCTGGAAACCATGTGAAGGACAAGAAAGTAATTGGGAGTAGTCTACCTATATTTATGGAGGGAAAATAGTGTTTAATCTGAAAGCTTTCCACAATGGAGTGACTAGGTCTTGGATGAAGGGAGAACAGTGGGTGTTATCCACCTCCTTATAGACAGGCTGATGAAGTACAGGTTAGGTAAGTGGCCAGTGCGCTAGACTGATAGCAGAATGCTGTCCACAAAGGCACAGAAAACATAATAGAAGTGGATAATAGAATGGTTTTGTGTGTTATGAACAGACTTTCTGCAGCAATCCTGACACAATGACATGGAGGAGCTAGCGATCCATGTGATATTTAACCTGCGCTTGCCCAGGCCTGCGCTGCACTATGATGCATGTAAGGCATGGCGTTCAAGCCTGTGTTGCAATCTGTAGATCCCTTGGCTGTGTTGTAATTTTCACCTCCTTGTAAGCTGCGGGCAGCTCCTACGCAGTACTGGTGGTTATACCATCTGCCTGGCCTTCCCTTTATCTCACAGTGCAGCAAGAAGTTCTTGTGTGACTATCACTTCTGCCTGACTGTAGAAACAGTGAATAGAGTTGTTTTCTTGTAAGAAAATCTTATACTGCCTCGAATAACTGAAATGGGAGCCTGCCTTCTATGGACGGGGTCTGCTCAGCATTCAGCGCGTGGCTTGGAGGCCTGTTTGATGCTCCACTACCTGCAGTTCCCAGCAGCTAAAGGGTCATACCATTATCTATACCATTCTCTCCTTATAGTATTAGCTCTAATAAATAGTTTTTTAAATTACACCTCACAGTTCTAGTTCCTGACAATTTATTTTAATGCTGATGCAAACACCAACAAAATACAGTATTCCCACAGGGGAAGCACCTTCATTGTAATACTTCCCTGCTAGAATTGTATTATGTTTAAAACTTATATAATGGAAAAGTAGAAACAATCTGAATATGGGATTAATATCTAATATAGCACCAAAATACTGTCAAATGAATAGATCAATACGCAAGAATCTTAATATATTTCTCCTTTTGTATTTAGCAAAATTTGAGGAAGCTTTTACTGAGCTAACCAATGACTCAGACTACAAAGCAGCTTGACTGAAAAACCAAATTACAATTAGTTTACTGCTCAGCAATGCTGGTGTTCCTGCAGAATAGCTCCTTGAATGTATATATGCATTGCATTCAGTGCAGATCCAGGGCTTTTTAAAAATAAACAAACAAACCCAAAACCCCAAACACACAAATACCCAAAACCAGCGATCAACCAACCAAACCCCACAACAGGCTATGTTTTTAAGGGACGCTGCTCATTGGCATTTGATAGGTGTGTGACAATCTCCAACAGTATGCCTGCAAGGATTTCCACAGCAAGAATTTTGCATCACGTATTCTGTATCCATACCGTTACTGCAGTGTCTGAGACACTAATTATTCAGGTAATGTAAACATAGCAGCATGTTTCCCTGCATGGTTAGTATTGCTGTAGATAATGTTTGCTGAGTTGTCTATGCTCACAGTGCTCCCTATATGGCTTCTCTTCTTACTTGTGGGACATCTAGTGGCAGAAAGGAGACTGGATCTTGGAAGTCAAAATGGTATTTAGAAAAGAGATTTGTATTTTAAAAAAAAGGCATGAAACCTTATTTTTCTCTGCATGTTGGTTTATAAGGTTGAAAGAATTGTATGGGTTTTAAATACTAATATTTTAAAACAGTTTTGGCTCTTGGTCACAAAAGCAGTTTGTGTGGAAGCAGCAAGGACAAACTGCAGCTTGCTTTTGTTAGCGCTGTTCTATTTCTCAATAGCTTCAAGACTTGCCGAAACAGTTTTACCTGAATAAGATTGCTCTTTGTTCCACCTTACCTCTGTCTCATTTATGACACCCAGCTGCTCCTTCCAGAAGCTGTTTATACCTTTTATTTTACATTGGTGGTGTTTCTCTCTCCGGTATATCTTACTGTTGGCCATAAGGTTCTAAGAGCAGATGTGGGGTTCCTCAGCGGCTGGAGCAGACTTCAGCATGGCTGTAAAAGCATTGTGGGGATACAAGTGAGTGGTGAGGCGAGGGCAGGCAAAGGTTCACCAGTCTTGTTATACCTGCGGGATATTCAGTGTATTGCTGGATACCCGCAGCTGGAAATACTTCGCAGAAAGAAGGTCAGGTTTTTAATGGGTATGACATGGGAAGGGTATCCCTTTTCTGTTCTGTTTTCCTCTCTCCAGGTCTGGAAGAGGTGTAGTGCAGTCAAAATAATGGATATAAGAGGTGTCTTCTAAAACACAGCGGCCCTGGCTTCTGCATGGCAGTGAGCTTGCATAGCAAGAAGTTTCCTGGGCACCGCTTGGCTGCTCCACTTCTTTCCTATGGCTCTGTAGGAATAACTGTAGAAACAGTGGAATGTTCTTCCTTTTTTCTTTTTTTCTTTTTTTTTTTTTTTTAAACTCTTTACTTTTTATGGCAAAGCCCATGCAAACCATCATCTCTGATCAAGTTGGAAGGGCTAATCTGAACTTCTATAACAGCCTTGGATATTTCATAGCAGAATCATATCTGTAGAATAACGTAACTGCCTTTAAATCTCTGCTTTAATGGTGTGGTTTTTATCACCTTTCCTAGTACGTGACCTATTTGAGGTTTTTTTCTTTTTTTCCATTATGTTCTGTAGCATGAAGGGCATAGAATCCATTTAGAAAGCAAATTGATATTCTTCTGATGCTACGTTTTTGGGGGTTTATGTAACAGGGCCCTAATGGAGAGATTAGCTGAAAATTCTCTGAGCATTTCTGAGCTCTCTCAGTAGGTCTCTGCACTTCAAATTCTGAAGAAGGTCATGGCTCTTCCCCTTGCAGCCAGCACATGCCATGTAACACCACTGAATGTGGGCTGTTGTATGTTTAGATGCTTGGTAGCATCTTCAGAGAGGATGGAAGACCTGGGAACCCAGTGAGTCTCTTGTGGCTTAACCCCAGTAGGCACCTAAGCACCGCTCACTCCCTCTCCCCCACAGCAGAATGGAGAACAAAATAGGAAGAGCAAAAGATTTTCCTTTTTCTTGGCTGAGCATGATGCTACATGGCATGGACTATTCCTTTGGTCAGTTGTACTGGCTGTGTCTCCTCCCAATTTCTTGTGCATGTCCAACCTACTCATTGGGGGGCAGAGGCAGAAAAAGAGAAAGCCTTGGTGCTGTGTAAGCTCAGCAATATCCAAAACATTTGTGTGTTGGTAATGCTGTTATAGTCACAAATTCAAAAGACAGCAGCATATGGACTTCTATGAAGAAAACTGACTCCATCCCAGTCAGACCCCGTGCAGGCTCTGAGGGGATCCAGCCACTCCAGCTGCGTTCAGCAGAGCTAGTACCGCTGGTTGCTCAACTGTGCAGGAACAAGGTGGGAGGTGCTGGAGCCATGCAAGGCCAGATGTCTGTGTGTGAAGCCGTCTGTCTCCAGCTTGATATTCAAGAGTATTTACCACCCAAGAGGAGCTGGAGCAACAGTTAGGTCCGTTCCTGTTACTCTTTTCCAGTTGTGTAAGAGGGGGCATCAAAAAAGCAATTGCAGGACATGAGCAGAGGTTGTCTGAGGGGAAAGGGAGAGAACTGCACATAGGAAGGAGGTGTGCTTGGGAGTCAGGAGGCTCGTAGGAGCAGGAGTGTCTGAGGCCCAGTGAGCAATACTACCTTCATAGGCGTCTTCCTGGTACTTGCACAGTTTGGTGCTCCATGCTCAGCTGGGGAGGTACATAGGCAGCTTTTTTTCATCCTGGTGATAAAATGTTGACTTGCAGTGGGTGTAGTTGGTGGTGGTGGAAAGGCATGTGTGCAGCATGCTGCCTCTGGGTGGCCCAGACCTGGTGCAGCACAGCTATTCTGCTCCATGCCTGTCTGGAGAGCTTGTGTGCCCTCTTTTGGGAGACGTGAGCTCCAAACTGCGTGGCTGTGGCATACCCTATGAATCATCTGCTGTTATTTTCAGATGGTGTGAAGTCCTACAGACCATACTTGGGATCCCAAGGAGCGGGGGATTTTTCTGTGTATTGTTACCAACCTTTATGGTCCTGTACCAGGACAGCTGGACTTGAATTCACACTTGCCATGTGAAAGCAGAGCCAACATGTCTTTCCTGCTGACAGGAAACTTCTGATTTAGCAGCTCTGGGCTTTCATGGTATCCTGCATTTTAGGTGGTAGACTGAAAGAGCCAGGCAACTCTCTCCTTGATGCAGTTGCTGCACATAGCTTACATGCGTCTGGGAGCTGTCATTTCTCTTGCCAGTCCATCTTCTGCTGCACTTGTGCAGGATCCCAAGGTGTATTCCCACCTCTCAGTCTGTGTGATGGAGACACCAAGTCTGTCTGAATGTTTTGTGGCTCTGTGTTGTATCCTTTACTGGTTTTTTTTGCACGCCAGGGAGGAAGGCTGTCCTGTCTCAGACCCTTGGAGAGGTGGTGTGGCTCTCCAGGATGGACCCATGGAGCACGTGTGGGAGAGGAGGTGCAAGAGCACAGAGGGGACAGACACAGGTCTTCCTTCCTGTGGGGCAGGAAGGCTTCCGGAGGCAAGGCCAGGGGCTTCAAAGGCAGGCCTTCAACACCACAAGACCTTTTGGAGATACTCAGAAGGCTGTGGAATTTGTTATTAGTCAGAATGGAGAGGTGGCAGTCCCCTCTGCAAGTCAGGAGAGAGACTTCTCTGCAAATCCTCTTTCTATTCCAACTGACCCTGTCTCCTCTAGTTGATCAGGTAGCAATTCTAGATCATACTTCGATAATACCTTGTTTTTCTAGTTTAAAAGCTCTTTGGATGTTTTAGATTAATTCAGTATTTAAACGAAAGCATAATCTAGGCAGTCCCACCATGGATCTCTATCTTAATTCTTTTGCGTCCAAAGTTATGGTCCAGGTTCAGCCGTGTTGTCACAGGTTTTACACAGCTGAGGTTTCTTGGGCTCCAGACTTTAGGATTTCTCCTGTATTACCAGCAAAGGGTGAAGGTAAGCAGATGGGAGAAAATCTTGGCCCTTCAAATGAATCTTACAAGAATGATGGCAGTACTGCTGTTACCAGCATGGTGGTCATCAGGCACCTTTCTCTCTGAAGTAAGGGAGTTTGAGGCTCTTAGAATATGAGATTTTGTAATTAGCACTGCGAATGTATGTCCTTTCTCACTTTAGGAAGCTTAAGATTTGTTGACATGAACAGCAAATTACTGTAGACTGGCTTCAGGCATCATTCAAGTCTTTAGTTTCATTTCTCATGCTCAGAGACATGCTTGGCTTTGGATGTATTGGGTATAGCCAGTCTAGCTGCTGGTCCATGTTTTCCACCTTATAACCTTCCTTGTACCCCTCCTTGTACCTGGTTGTGCACATATAAATGTAGATTGTATGGTACTGTGATGTCTTCAGATAAAAGGAGGGAAGGCTTTTCTTGGAGGCGTCTTTGGAGCAAGTATTTCTTCCCTTTATAAGCCTGTCGTGGACTGTTGCCTCTGTGAAATCTATAACAAAACTAGGAAGAAGACAGCTTTCTGCCTGCCTGAAGCAGTTAGGTTGTCTTCTACTTTCATGTTTCAGAGGAAATCTTGTCACACGGTTTCCTGGATAAAGCAGCATCCCTCCTCTACAGACCTCTATGGACATTTCTGCAGAAGTGTCTGCTAGAAGCCTCCATAATTGCCAGGTTGTCCATATTTCAGTAGCCATCTTTCTACAGAGGAAATCCTTTGCAGTCTGGCAGACTGTACTTTTTCTCTATTCTTTCAGGCCTGCTCCTTACACTTACCCTAATCTGTTGTTTTTGAAAAGTCCATCAAAAAAGCTTCATTAAACTGCTGCCTTTCAGATTCTTCTTATAGTTGTCACTTGCTTGTCAGACCATGACTATTCAAAGTGACTGAGTTTGGAAACAGATGTCCTGTGGAAACTGTCATCAGCTCTCTTTTTTTTTTTTTTTTTTTTTTTTTTTTTTGTGCTTAATAATCCCTCCCATCCAATAGTTTTATCAGTCCGAGTGGATTATAGCCCATGACTGCACCTCTCCATTAGGATGGTGCACAATAAATTATGGCAGTGGATGGCGGGTTCAGGTTCTGCATGTGATTCTAATATGGCACATTTCTGGTAGTTGGAAGACCAAAGACTTGAATGAGTTTAAGATGAGTTTGCCTCTCTGAACATCCACCTGTTGTCTAATGTGCTGATAGCCAGGAACATCTGTAAGTCTGTGAGTTGTACTTTAAGATCATCCAAGCTATAGTTATGAAGCCTTGTTTGAAAATGAGCTCTAGGTGCATGTGTATTGGGGAAAGCCTGTATGAGGGACATAACTTGAACACTTGTTTTTGAGAGGGCAACCTCGAAATTTTGGTAGCTTATCCATATTAGTCAGCATGTTTCTGCTAGCAGCATCTCCTCCTTGCCATCTGACAGCATTCAGACCGAAGTTGTATTTAAAGTGCAGTTCTGACTAGCAGCTCTTGTTTGGTCTACTGAATCGTCTCAAAAATGGAGTCTAGCCCAATGAAACCTTAAGCACTCTCCTAATGTTGCTAATGTGCAACTTACATAGCTCCCTTGCTTGTGCCTCATGTTTGTACAAAACTGTAAAGGTACAGGGAGAAGAGAGCACTGAGATGGAGGCTGTAGTGAACTTGTTTATTTTGTTACTTGATTAGAGAAGAATAATTAATGACTGAAGTGACTTCCTGGCGTGGTAGCTGAGCTGACTTGGATGGTTTTTATTGGTATGCCTGATCTTTTTTGCCTTGCAAAACTTAGGCAAATGTTTCTGAACTAGAACCTCGAAGGCTGAATTCTTCAATTTTGCCATATTGATTGGACTGTTATTGCCAATTGTCCATATGGCAGGTTATATCACACAATGATACCTGGAATCCAGGGTGTGTAAGGTAACTTGTCCCTCTGCAACTCTGGCAACTGGGGGACACCAGTGTGTATCTACTGTGAGGCTATCGCATACACAAGCCTGCTGAGCTCAAGAGATCTCTGGGCTAGAGAACAGCAGGATTTAATGCATTTATTTCAGCTGTAACAATGGTGCTGTTGGGAATCTGGCCAGCCTTACAGTTCTGATGTCTGTAGAGCAGCTTATGGACTCTGCTAGAGGAGGAACCTTTCTGGCCCTGAAAATCCAAACTCCTATGGAGAGAAGTGCCTGCCTCTCCTCTTTCTCTTCTGCCAGAGAGTCTCTTTTCCTGCCTTCATGCTGATTCAGCCCCATGTATATGTACACTTGCTTCTGGTTTTCCTCTGTTGCCCCTAAAACTGTGACAGTTGGACACATTAGAAAGAGAATTTCCGTGACTGACAGCAGGAGAGGCAGTAGAGCAAGTAAGAGGGACATTGGAGCTGGCTGCTGGGAAGGGAGCAGAGTAGCATGTATGGAGTGGATTTGGGTAACAAAAAAGGTCAGCACAGCTATTGCTGTGCTGAAAACTTGCTTTAGAGATGGACTTGATTTTCAGATGCCAAGTGTTAAGCTGATTCTTTCACCATTTAACCTCACTTTCTATGTGATGGAAAATTACCGCCCTCATGTTCTTTCTTTGTCCTGTTGTAATACTAAATACTCTCAGAGAGATGCTTATCCATGCTGTTAATGTGTAGTAATGGGATTGCTATTTTAAAAATCGATACAAATATCACACTAAAAAAGAAAGGCTTATAGATTAGTCTGTCAAGAGCTGTTTTAATAGATCTGTCTGACACTTGAGACACTTTCCCCAAAAGTATTCTTTCAGTTTCAAATTACTTCTTAAATGTTGCTGGTTGCAGATTCCAGGCTAGCTAATACAAGTTGTTAGAGTGAAAATCTTTCTCTGCAGTTTCAGAGAAGCTGGAAATCATAAATGTTTTCATTATTTTTTCAATTGATCGAGAACGTATTCTCTCTCACATTAGGGAGTGGCAGCTCCAAACACATGCTTTATTTTTGTGGTTTCAGCCATCTAATAGACTGGAGAAGCTGGAAAGTTGAAGATGATGTGAAAGTTTAGAACTAATCTTTCTAATACTGCCACTTGCAGCGTGAAAAGCTGAACAATGCTGACTTGATTGAGACTCTCTTTGAGAAGCAACAAATTGCTGGCTGATGGTATGTGCATTTATAATCTAAGTATTTGAAGTTGTCTTTAATATCCTCTTTATTTTTTAATAATATTTCTTACCATTCTTATTTCCTTCCACAGCTCTGTATGGAATGTCTCAATGATCCTTGTCTGCCAGTGTACTTGCAGGCTTTCTTTTTCTATGATTCCTAAAGGCCTATAACCAATAATTGCAGTCATTCATCAAATTCCAGGCCATGTCTTTGGGGTGTGTAAGTTATGGTGAGAGTCTGAGAACAAAAAATGTTAGCAGTGCCAATAGCTTGAAGACTTGCAAATCTTTGAAGAATTACTGCCATTATTGCTCACTCCAAGACTCAGAGCACTGCTTAGAGAAGTGCAAGAGTTCGTACATGCCAGAGTTTAATTCAGGAATATGTTTGACTTGAATTCATCTTAACATCTGCTGCAGTTTCCACTTCGCAAAGAGGAAGGAACAAGGAACTAGCAGAATTACTCCCTTCCTCATGGAGCGCACAGCATCAGTGGCAAGCAAGTAGATAAACATAGGGAAGAAAGGAAAAATGGTGATAAGACATTCACTACTGCAGCTGTGTGGTTCTTCACTCCTTTGGAGAGTCTCCATTATGAGACTGGACAGAAGGTTTTCCTTGTTTGTGGTCACCTTTGTCCTGTAGCAGGTACAAATAAGCTTCACTAGGGACTGCTAGGCTTGTTGGTGTCTGTTGGATCAGGGCACTCCAGTGAAAGACCGGTGGTTGGTGTACTACCAGTGGTTGGTGCATACAGCTAGCAGATTTTGTGATGCTTTCAGTTACCTTTGGAGGTTGAATAAATGCAGCCATCCTGCTGTTTTATGTGCTCAGATTATTTTTATCTAAGCAACATACCAGGACGTTTTGTTTTTTGAAAAAGTGTTCTCTAGCACGTGCTTCAACATTGACATTGAAACAATACACGCTTCTGGGACAGATTAGTGCTCATGGCCAGAGCTGGAATGAATTTTGGTGTGGTTTGGGAAGCGCATGGGGCCATCTCTATGAAAAGTGAGGACTGTGATAAAGCAGTGCCTGTTCTCAGCTGATCTTGAAGGTCCTGTGAGTCGGGGCACTTGGGGGATTCAGCATTTTGTGGAGGGTTGCTATAAAGCTCTCTTTGCCATAGGATCTGAGTGGAATGGCGACTTGATCTAGATTTTTCCAAATAATCTATAATGCACATTTTATATGCTTTATCTTTAAAAAGTCTTCACAGCACACAGTGCTTAGACTCCACAACCACTTTAAGGTCCTCAGACTCTAATCGGTGTAGAACTGGACATTCAAAATTTGTGTAGTGGCGACGAGAATCACAAAACTGGGGTGTTTGGTGTTAACTGCAGTGAAGTAGCCAAAGAATAGATTTGGCCCTAGTGTGCACAGGCCAGTGAGGGTGAGACACCTGGGTGTAATGGCAGGAATCCCTTGAGCCTTGAAAATTTGGCAGTCTTTGAAAGATGTGCAGTTGTAAAGAAGGGCCCATTGTAATATCCTTATGCTTATTCAGAAATAGTTGTCTAAAATTAGTCCAGACCTGGTATTATTTAATCTTGCAGTTCTTGATATTTGCTATGTATTAGGAAGCACAGCAATTTCTGCAGAATTTGGTAAACACCTATTTAAAATATATCTCTGGCTTAGAGAGCCCAGAGAACTTTAGCCTTGTTGTATCTACATTTTAAACTATTTTTGAGTTCACAGGCTTACTGTAGGTTTTAATGGTCTGGAAGGTAACTAAATCAAATGTCTTAGTTTATTTACCTATAGGCCAAGGCTGCTTTCAGGCAATGCCAAGGTCTTAATGCTTGGCATTGCAAGCAGGGAGGCTAATCCCAGCAAACTTCTTTCCTCCAGGTTTTGTTTTTATTTATAGTCTGTTCCTCTCTACTAGTTTCCTGACTCACCTCGCTCACACTGGTTTTCTCCCATAGCTATTTCTTGGGACACACACGCTATTCCCACCCCAGGCTGATCTTGCTGGAAGTGGTGCCTGTGGTTTCTGGTCAGTACATCAATTAGTGGGACTGGTGAGGTTTGTTTCTTGTCATTGTCTCCATGGTTGTTTTGTCAGGTCTATGTCTGTATATGTGGGTTCTGGTTTCCCCCTTTTTCCCTTGGTTTCCTAATTGAAAGGGTTCTCCATCAGATAATCTTGCTGGAGTAAACATCCTTGCACTCGCTCATGCCCTCATCAATTGGTGTCACTGACCAGGTTTGCTTTTTTTTTGCCTTTGCTCATCAAACATGTCTGTCACTCCCTCACAGGGCTGCTGGTATTTCTAGTTTATTTAATTCCTTTCTGGTCTTTCCTAGTGTAAAGTCCTCTTCTTCCCCCACCCTACTGGCAAAAGTACTATTGCCCTACTTAGTGGTGGATCCAATCTCTCCCACAATAGTGTCCCATGGTAATAGAAACCAAATCCACCACCAGCTAAAACCAGCTCTGCAACCAATTGTTGACCTGCATATCGGAGCCCTGTAGTCAATCAGGTGGCCCAGATCCATGGCTTGGAGGCACATTTGGCTCCTCTTCAACTTTGAGAGTGGTGAACTTTTTCTTTTAAAGTCTGTTCTAGATGTAGAAGTAACTACAATGATGATAAACATCAGGAGAGCAATGAAGGGAATTGCATTGCCCATGAGAACATAGCTGACAAAAATGTTTCTTTTTTTGAACTCTGGGGATGAAGTGAAGATACTTCTTTTCAGCCCTGTTCATTGCCTTGAGATGGTACCTTCTTGAGTATTGTGGCTATATTGTGAAACTGCTTTCTTTGGGGAACACTTCCAGCTGGGACCAAGGTTGATGGAAGTACAGAAGCCAGAGACCTGTTCCTAGCTTTACTGTGGGTTAATGATGGACCATGATAAATATAGCAGAGAATATAGCACGCTTAACCTACTTGCTGTCCTTAGGAGGAAACTTCTGGGCCTGGGACTTTGAGTGATCTTTAATATAGTGCCTTGGAGAAAGAACGAATGAATGCTTTGTCCTGCTGACTTGCTAAAGTCTTACTGGAAGAAAGGCAAGTGGGACCAGACGTGGAGAAATTACAAACCCTAGCAGAAATGTGTGCTCTGTATGCAATACCAGTGTGTTCTAGAGTCATGTACTGTCAGAACTGATGGTGTCTGTTCAGACTGGGAAGGGTAAGAGGGGTGTTTCTGGTCCCTTTTTGCTGCTGGCTGTGACTGCAGCTAGAGACTCTGGTTTTGGTGAAATTGATGCTTTGTATTCTTCTCCACTCCTGCATGTGAAGTCCTGGGGCTGTCTCAGAAGCAGCAATGTCCACAGAAGCAGCTCTCCAGAAGTGTAACTACAGATAGGTCATGTACTTCACCTTTGTGCCTGGCCTTAGACTTATGCTGTTCTTCCCCTTAAAGTCCATCGAAGCCACCCACCTCCCCAGACACAGAGCTCTGTATGGTCTTTGGAAAACAATAAAATGTATAAGTGAGTGGATCAAATTAATGGCTTACTCTAAAATGCTTATCTTTCATTATCATGCTGCATGATGGACATAAAATCAAAATTCTAAACTACTTCTATAAAGAACAGGCTGCTTAGTGTTTTTAAGCACATAGGCTTGACAGCAGCAGCTGATTAATAATGAAAATAATGGTCAATGAAAGAAATATACCTTTGCTAATCTATAATTACTTGGAAGCTTCTTCATACATTTTCCATGAGAGTCTTTTCCTTGTAAGACTCAAAAAGTATATTTAGTGTTTGTTTGCTTTCAACTATGGTTTTCAGCGGATATTGACTGAAACAGTGTCTTAATCAGTCTGACCTCAGCCTCCAGGGGAATTTTTTTCCATTGACTGTATCTCTTCCTCCTCGCCTCTCCCTGTGTGCTGAAATTCTTGTCAGAGCTGCTAGCTCTGTCTATTAATGTTGCCTTTAGTGCTTCTTATTTTAAGACTCTAGCTCAAAACTTTTCTGAACATTCCCATCTTGGTGGGCAGTTCTTCCTGACTTTGACCTGAGCTCAATTTTCTTGGAAGCAGTTTCCTCCCATCATCCTACTTTCTCAAATGGACTTTCCAGCAGCAGCTGTGGTGAGAACAAAATAATAAGTAATGCAAAGCATTTTAGAGGGCTGGAGGAGTCTGGTCTTCTGTGTGAAGACCACTCAAACTGGAAAATTCAGTCAGTTTTTCCTACCTCAGGCCTGGAGTGTGGCTTTTTTTTTTTTTTTTTCCTGTGGACTTGGCAAGGGTTCTTGTATTCTGTTTGTCTTCTCTGCATTCCCTGCCACCTGCTTTTTCATTACTTCCTATTTCAGCAAGTTTGATTGAATCCAGCTTTTCTATTGCAAAACATAAAGGTGTTTTGCCTCTCATCACCACACTGTTTTTAGAAAACAAGTTCAGAGTGATCTGGGGTGAATGGCACAGATGATTTGAGATGCTTATAGCTCTGAAGTCCAATTCCTTAAGCAGAAGGCCACTGTAGGCACAAGGTATGGTGCTTGCTAAAACAGAAACAGGAGCTCTCTAACCCAAAGCAAATGTGAAGGGTGGTTTGTCAAGTCATCCCTTTCCCGGCTTTGCTTGTGAAAACCTGCTTGCAGGGCTCAGCAGGCTGATGAGCAGGGAGTTAATGTGATTTTTATTTTTTTTTCTTTAATCAGGTCTGCTCAGGAGTTACCACGTTGTGAATAGAACCACTGGCAAGTTGAGGTGTCAACATGCAATGCGCTGTTGTCACTGTAGAGTACCTTAAAAGATGCATGCTTACTATGTGTACTTGGACGACATACTGGGAAGGGTCATGGGGAGGCTGTAAGGAAATGGGGCAGGTGGAGTGTGTGGTGCTGTGGTCAGGCTGTTGCAGTGTGGAGGTGGCTGCTGCCTGTGGTTACATGGACAGCCTTAAACAGGTGTCTGCCAGCATCTAAGAAATTGGTTTCTCTGCTTTAGGGAGATTGATGTTGTCCTCTCTCCTGTGCATATCAGCCTCTGTAGGTTAGCATATCAAACTCTATAGGTTAGCTATAAATTCAGCCTCTTGCTTCTGTTGTGTCTCCCATTACCGGAATCCTAGAGCATCTTGGGGCAGGTTACAGCTTCCCACCATGGAATTACATTATTATACAGAAGGGCTTGGGAGGGATGCAAGTTAGGGTTCCTCCAGACAGTGGCTGAATTGAGGAAAAATGAATAAGGAATATCACAGTGTCTTTGACAGTGCCACTCTTTTACAACAGCTGCATTTGCACCTGCGCTATTTCCAACAGGCACTGCAGACTGGAAAGTGAGTTTAGCCTGTGCCCGCATCTGTTCTGTGCTGTTGGAGCAATAGTCCACTATCTGCTGCCAGAGGTGCTGTTTTGACCAAGTTGGGGTACCCTAAATTTATCACTCTGCATTTCCAACCACGCCTCCCAGCTGAACGATGATTGCTGTCCCTTTTTGTTCTGTGGCAGCTGGGAAACAGAAAGCAACAGGACTTGGACAAGTTATCTCTGGTCAACCTGTCACCTGGTCAGGGACTGCTAATAAGCAGTGTGTCCCTAAAAGCTGCCAAGTTCATACTTAGGGTAGCTTGGGGTACATAATTGCCCGACTGCATGCTTTTGGTCCCTTCCCTGGTAAATCCTGTCCTGGGTTAATAAAAACATCCTTAGCTCTGTGTGTGGGTGAAAGGATCTGGGGAACAAAAAGTGAAGTATGAGTCAGCAGTGTTCCCTGGCAGATGGAGACACCAGTGACATCCTGGGCTGTACTGACAAGAGTATGGCCAGGGGCTCCAGCAAAGTGATCCTCCTTCTTTACTGAACATTTCTGAGATCACATCTGGAGTGATGCATCTGGTTTGAGGCTCATCTGTACAAAAAAGACCTGGATGGACTGATGTAAGTCAAAGTAGAGGCCACCAAGGTGGCTGGGGACTGACACGTGTCATATATGAGGAGAGGTTGAGTACTGGATTCATTCAGCCTAGAGATGAGAAGGATCTTCTGGGGGATCTTCACAGTATCTGCAACTGCCTACCATGGGAGGGTGTAGAGAAAACTGACCCAGACTCTTCTCAGAGATGTGCAGGAACAGGGCATGATGCAATGGATGGAAGCTGGAACACAGGGAACTGCAATTAGAGAGTAGGAGAAAAATTCAGCCTGAGAGTGGTCAAACACTAAAAAAGGGTTCTTGAGAAGTTTGTGGGGTTTACATTCTTGAAGTTATTCAGGTTGCTTTGAACTATGTGTAGTTCCCTTCTGATTTACCTGGACCTGAACCAGACACCTCTAGATGTACCTTCCCACTTACATGACTCTGATTCTGTGATTTCCATGGATTAAAGGCATTTTACCTAAGGCATTGTATTTCGATATTTGATTAAGTGTACCTTTGGGGATGGGAGGAATAATCAAATGCCTACTGCTGATGCACAGTATTATTTGCATAGTGGTGCAAAATTTGAAGAGATGTACAAGGTTTGCATGTTACATCCAGTTTCCAGAGAATGGAGACTGAAATATTCACACGCATATGTTCATTTTGACTGAATATGATTAGATTAATTTGACAGTATATTTTAGTAATATGTCTCTGTAAAAACTGATATGCGTCTTCACTGGAGTGGTTTCCTTTTATTATATTAAAATTTGTGAAAGCTTTTTCTTCAGTGTTACCACTTGTCTTTGTGCAAATAGGTTTGATTTATGTATATGCTCTCAGTGCATGCAAAATAGGCATATGAATGTTATGCATTAAAAAAACCTCAAAATAGAAAACTATATTGTTTAGCACGCCTCAGTTATGAACTTTACAACAGTGATACCAGTTATTACTAAACGTGATTTTCTGAATCTTGCAACAATGTTACAATGAGGCTTAAAAAATGAGTGAAGTTGATATTTTTCTTAAACATTCTGGGTATATTCAAATATACTTTATTACTGAAGTATGTGTGCTTCCTTTTAAAAAAGGTAGTTTTGATTAAGTTTAGTTTTGATGCAAATGTGAAGAGACTTTATTACAATTTTTTTTTTTTGTTTTGAAATCTTTCATTGCTGAGTCCATATCTTAAAGAACTGCTGTGTAAATACAGTAGTCTTACCTGAGATAGTAATCAACTGAATTATTCTGGATTAATGCACACTTTTATTTTGATTCTGGCTAAATTTGAAGAAACACATGTGGCTGTAGCAAAGCTAAGCTTGTGAGCCTACTGCACTGAAACTGGAGGGAGTTGAGTCTTCGATAGACTAGTGTGCTTGAGGCTAGGGGGTAATTTGGGGGTTTTTTTGCTGATCTTAAGTATCTTAAGCCTTTTCTTTCCTCTTCTCTCTCATTTTTTGAAGCTTGATGAACACTTTCTCAGAACAGTTCCATCAAATTAAGTGCATAAAAGCCTGAGGTGCACAATTGCTAGTCACTCTGAACATTCATAAGCTGAAAATTACATAATTATTTTTGGTGGATTTTTTTATTTTTAAGGCTTTTACAGAAAGAATCTGACAGTGTTCTGTTCATACCTATTAATATTTCACACCAAAATGCACTTCTAAAGCTTTCTGGGCTAACATGCATATCAAAATGATTTCACCCATTGTTCTCCAAATGCAGTGCACTCTCACACTTAAAGTAAATACAAGTGTCTGTGTTGAGGAATTTAAATTGTTAAAATGGATTTTAAATGTTTGTGAAACAGCAGGGTAGGTAATAAGAGAAGGTAGGACCACAGCTTTCTGCTCTGTCATAACCCAGCTTTCAAGGTCCTGTAACACTAGGTCTCTCTATCTTTGCAAGGTCACACGTTTGTCTAAGAGGCTGTCTTCTTTAAGTGAGACTAACTGGAAACTCAGGCTAATACAAGGTGCTTCTAATAGATTTGGACACTCTTAATAATCCCTTTTTGAACAGTTGAAATATCTGGAAGTGCCAAAATATTGCCGTTTTGTACTAGGTTATGTTCTCTTTAGTGTGCCATTTAGTGTGTCATTGTAGACTTGACAGAATATTCTGTAACATACCTTGCAAAGGCGAATAGCTAAAAAACCCCAAAATTGCTTTCAGTAATTAAAATTAAATCCTTGTGACTTGAGCAGCATGCCAGAAATACGCCACTCTAGAAGTTTTCCCATTCAAAATGAGCAAGAATCACTGAAGCTGGGTATCTTTTATGAAACTTCATTTATCTCCAGCAGTGCACCTGCCTTCCTGAATATTAGGAAGAAATAAGTAACCAGAAAATGTTGCCTGTTCACAGAACCGTGTCTCTTGAGCAGTTGTCTCCACAGTCAAGTGCTCCTTAGGCTTTTCCAAGATCCTTAAAGACCCAAACCCCAAAGAAGCTCTGCCATGTGTGGTTTTGTTGCCAAAGTTGTACTGTAATGGGACTTAGCACACCTGTGCTTCAGGTAGGACTCTGGTAGAGTTTGAATAGTTTCATTGACCTTTCTTGGAATGAAGAATACCTTCTGCAGATTCTCATTTTACTGAGCTTTAATATAATCCAGAAGTTAAGCCAACAAATTGCCTGTGTTATCTGAAGAGGAAAGAGACTTCTTATATTGGCCGGTAGGTGTATGCCAGTGGTCCACATACACACAGAAATAGGAGTCAGATCTTTCTCTCTTTGCTAAAACTGAGAGGGAACGTTCTATCCTTGTCCTTTTGCCTGATTTTAAGAGTTTCCTCTGCTTTCTTTCAAAGCTTTTGTGAGGTGCCTGTTGCTAAGAGTATTGACCTGCCATCCATGTAACAGCTTCAGATGTTGTCCTTAGCCAGAGCTGGGAGATGGTAAAAGACACAAACAGGGAACTTCTCACCTTTGCTGAGAACAGCTGGGCATTTAAGGAGCTGGGTGAGGCAGAGAGACAAAGGGTGTGGAGTTGAAATGGCAAATAATTATCTTTGGTTCTCCCTAGGTTTGTTGTGCTCATGCTAATTATGTTCAAGGTGCTGTTGAGGATGAGAAGTGCCAAAGAATTATCCTCTAGTGCACATTTAATAATTTTCATTGCTTTCTCCCTTTTCTAACGCTGTTGAGAAATGCAGTATCTGAGCTGGAAACATGATGAAACAGCGTTGTTCTCCCCAGTGGTTATGCATCCAAAATCACAACATAGGGTAAGGAGCCGCATGAGCTGTTACCCCTGCTCAAGGTGAATTTCTAGTTTGGATAAAAAGGGAAAAAGTGGGTCATTATAGCAAGCAATAAAACGAGGTACAGAAGGCAAGTCATACACAGTAAATGAACTTCTGTTTGCAACTTTGTCAGTGTCCATATCCTGCTCAGAAACAAGAACAGTGTGAACAGACTGTAGCCAAAGCAAAATAAATCCAGAGAGATTTCTGTGCTTCAAATGTTCTTTGTGCATCTCCATGTAACACTTTGTTTTACCTTCTGTAATTAGTAAGTATCCTGGCTATTCTATGATAGTATTTGGCATTTTGTTCTCTCTGGTGATCCATGGGGAGAATTTAGAGCTGGGAAGGATGGTGGTTACAGAATAAGTATTTTGCCTTTTTGCCCATTTGATCCATCATGCTTCAATAGTGCTAGAAAACCCATCTGTATTTTTGCCCCTCTTCAGCTCTCATAGGTCCTGGGATAGAAAGTGATTTATTGCCAGCCACTGAAATGAGCCCCATAGTACCTGACTTTCTGCGCAGGGGAGGCTGCAGGGTTCAGAAATTGCTATCGGTCTTCAGACACTATTTGCCTTAAATCCACTCTCTCGCTTTAGACTTTCTTTTTTTTAAAAAAAAAAGGATCATAAGGTTTGTCAGTGTGCAGAAGCATCTGCCTTCCTTACAGTCTCTTCTCTCTTCCTAGCACAATAGAAAATGTTTTTGTATCTATGTGAAATTCCATTTCTTAGTAACACAATTGCTTGCTGTATTTTGATTCCTGCATAGATAGTGACACTGGTGGTCTGAATGCTGATCCTGAGGCTGAGGGCTCTTACTTCATTGATCATAGAAACATAGTTCTTTGGCCAGGATCTGTAGTAATACCTTTTCTGTTACTCACAAATACTTGCCTCTATTTAGTTCAAAACTGGGGTTATATGCTTTCTGCGAATTAGGAAAGAGAGTGCAGTTTGTCAAATTCTCACTAAAATATCTCTGGTGGAGACAGACCTGATTTTGCTGGAATACAGTAAATATTAGTGTATTTGCTATCACTTGGTATAATTACCATAGGTTTGGAATATTTGCATGTGTATTCTCAGACCAAGAATGTAGGAATGCTGGGAAGTATGAATTGTTGCCATTGGAAGAGCTCTTTTCTATGGAAAATATTGATCATCTTTGCACAGGTAGATTGAAAACTTCCTGACACATTCAGAGAGCATCTCTGACTTATGCTTGGGGTGTCTACTCTCTCACTTGAGGTACTTGAGGGATTTGTTACGCCTGAGAATGATAAATTGGCCCCAAAAATCTATCTGCTATCCAGGTTTGCTATGTGTAATAGGACCAGGCAGAAGGGTTTGTTCCCCAACACTGCAGCTACTTTTTAAAAGGGCTCCCTGTTTATGTACTCATTAGTTTCTCTTCTTTAGAGTTATGAGCCAGGCTGGTTTCGCAGGGCAGTGACTAAGGGACATGCTGCAGGTATAAACCACAATAAGGATTAATGTTCAGTACTTCAGTAGGGTTGATGCATGACCATATTTCTGTCTGCCCCTGAAAACTGTTCAGTTCTGTTCTTGTGAAATATGATGATAGAAGATGTACAGAAGCAATTTAGCACCCTCTCAGGATTAGCTGCAAGTCTTAGATGCTTCTCTATGTTTCTTAGGAGTAGTGGATCACTTAGATGAGTTGTTTCTTTGGGCTGAACACATGTGATAGAGGCAGGGAGGATGGTGTTCCCTCTTGACTTAAATGAAAGGTCTCTGGCATGTGCTGTTCTAGGAAAAGTTTCTCTCATGGATGGTGAACCTGCATCCTACATTGTTGGATCTAGGTTGAGTGAGGAGATGAAATAAAAATTTTTGTGCCAGTTTGGCGGTCCACAGCAAATAAAATGCAAACTGCAATAGCCTCCAATGGTCTAAACTCTTAACTACTTTTTACTATCAGCTTAAGGTAGGCTTTATGTGATAATAGCTCTGATTTGACAAGGAAAGTGAAGAGAAGTGTATGAAATTAAAGGCATTAGGGCTTTAGATAAGACTTCATTTTGTGTGGTTATTTTGTGATTCTATTTATCAGTGATCTGGAAGAGGGGATCAAGTGCATCCTCAGTAAGTTTGCAGATGACACCAAATTGGGTGGGAGTGCCAATCTGCTCAAAGGGAGGAGGGCTCTGCAGAGGGACCTGGACAGGCTGGATCAATGGGCTGAGGCCAACTGTATGAGGTTCAACAAGGCCAAGTGCTGGGTCCTGCACTTGGGACACAACAACCCCATGCAATGCTTGGGGAAGAGTGGCTGTAAAGCTGCCTGAAGTGATCATGCTCCTGTACTCTGTGCTGGTGAGGCCACACCTTGAATGCTGTGTTCAGTTTTGGGCCCCTCATTTAAGAAGGACATTAAGGTGCTGGAGCGTGTCCAGAGAAGGGCAACAAAGCTGGTGAGGGGTCTGGAGCACAAGTCTGATGAGGAGCGGCTGAGAGAATTGGGATTGTTCAGCCTGGAGAAGAGGAGGCTGAGGGGAGACCTTATCACCCTCTACAACTCTCTGAAAGGAGACTGTAGCGAGGTGGGTGTTGGTCTCTTCTCCCAAGTAACAAGCAAAAGGTTGAGAGGAAATGGCCTCAGGTTGCATCAGGGGAGGTTTTGATTGGATGTTAGGAAACATTTTGTTACTGAAAGAGTGGCCAAACATTAGAACAGGCTGCCCAGAGAGGTGGTAAAGTCACCATCCCTGGAGGTGTTCAAAAAATGTGTACATGTGGCACTTCAGGACATGGTTTAGCAGGCATGGTGGTGTTGGTTTGATGGTTGGACTTGATGATCTAGAGCTCTTTTCCAGCCTTAATGATTCTATGATTTAATGTCGAAGCTTCTTTAGTCTACTTGCTACTTATTTTGTAGTTGAGCCAATTGTATAACCAAGCCAAGTAGGAAAGAAAATGGAGCAATGAAGTGCATGGCAGCTACCTGTTTGTGTCATTAATGGCAAGTGTGCAGTATGCATTGTAGGGCAGACACAGGGCCATTAACCCTCTAACTGACAACTCCTGCAAATGCAGATGTGTATATGCAAAGGTAATGTGAGATTTAAGGTAAATAAAGCCATCTCCATCATGGAAGGAAAGATAGTGCTGAGGCCAGGCTGCAGGCAGCAAAAATCCAGCACCATTCCCTCTTCTGGCAGTGCCTCTTGGCAGAATGACTTGGCCGAGTTGGTTAGCCTCTTCGCGCTTCAGGTCCTTGCAGAGTAGCAGCACCTGCCTCACTGTGGCTGGAGGGAAAAGTGCATCTGACACTTCTTACTCCTGCTCTTGCAAAAGCTAGAGAAGTACTTCTGAGCTTTTTTTTTTTTGGTGGTTATTCAGTTACATGTCCTAGCCCACTGACTGCATGCTGGTAACAGATTCCTATGTGCATCATTCCCTCCATTTGGTTTGCAAGGGGAGAAAAGCCTGGTGCTGGGTGAGCGGAGGGAGCCCAGTGCATGGCAGCAGGTTCTTTAGTCTGGATGGTCTGGGCTCACACTTCAGAATGCACTTGCACAGTTTAGAGACACCCCTGATTACCAGGAAACAGCACTGTGAGCTTTTGATCATCAACACAACCCCCAGACACCTCAGTTTGTTTTTAATGGTTGTGTTTTCAACAGCAGATCTTAAATTACAGCACATACTTCTTTTGTCTTGGGCCTTTTGAACATGATGGCCTTTTTCCTTTGCCTCTGCTGCTCTGGAATTGCTTATGGATTAGAAATTCTGGTATTAGAAACTTCTGCCCTCTAGAGGTGGATGCATTTTCTCCTTGCGTGCCTATCCACTGCGGTATAAAGTAAAATAGGATTGTGGGGGAGTGCTTGAGCTGGTGGGGTGCTGACATCTGTTGAAAGTGGGTGATGAGAAGGTTCTCCAACAGCATACCCGATAGCTCTGCTTTCTGCCTGGAGAAGGGACTGGGAACAATCTGGCTCCCCAGGGAGTCACTGTGAATGTCACAGCAATAGAAATAACTCTTACCAGAGTGAATCACTTTAAGTTAAAGGCGGAAGGAGACCAGATTACTTTACACCAGTGAGCGTCAGACAAAAAATTAAGGAATTGAGAGCAAGTTTTTTATTGGGGGAAAATACCAGTTACAAAATCCTCTGCTGTGGTCACCAGTGTTTCAACTACCTGGTAGTAAATTAGATTAATAGGTGTTGATTTTAGAACTGTTTCATTATGTTTTGATACATTAAAATCTAATTACTTCTTCCCACAAACATTTTCTTATACTTCTGGCTTTTGAATAGTGCTGTTGATTGCATACATTTAGGTGCAGCGTCATTAGCAGTTTCTGCAGTACATTGGCTGCAGGTGGGACAGAAGCTCTGCTGTTCTCTTGCAAGTAACCTGCAACTGTTATTTCCTGTGCCCTGCTGCAGTCATGCCTGCCTCCATTATTAATTGGTGAATAATCCTGCCGTCACTTGCTCCTGTGCATTCTGTCTTCCTCCGTGCCCTCCCTTAAAAGGAAAGCATGACACAGTTTAAAAAAGGTGGGGCTTTGCAAGCTGAAGTATATCAAAACCTTCCTCTTTGAGTAATGATTTCAGTAGGATTGCTGGGGCATATTCTGGAGACTTTGGTAAGTGCTCCACACTGGTACGTGATTAGGCAGTGTTTTTTCTTTACTTAAAAGTATATGCTTTTAATCTGCTGAGATTGAGGTAGCTGTGCATCTGAAGTTTGGCGACATCTTTTTGGGAGATTTCACATGAAGCCGGTTGCTAGAATTGTGATAATGCAAATAGTGGTAAGATTTATCTGAAACCTTTCTGTGAATGGAAGCTGGTCGTGCTTTTCCAGTTGCAGACAAGTTTTTAAAAGCCTATTTATTAAAGTCTCTTTAGAACTAGTTATTTTTTGTCACTTTTTTTTATTAGTCACTTTGAGGCTGAGGATTTCCTTGGAATATGCTCCTTTGAGTGCTGTGGAAGTCATAGTAATAGTCTTATATTTAGAGGATTATTCTGATTATACTATCTAATGGTTATTACTCTCAAAATGTGTTAGTTTAAAAAGGTTATGCTTTAATCCTCTAGTCTGTGTTTTAAAAAATGTCTTCCTATACATTTAATGGGTTGGAAATGTGATAGAAAATGAACTGCATTTGCCTGTTATGTGTCGCATCTTTTAGAGTATGTGTGATTGTTGTGTTATTTCTAACACTCATGGAGTTAATAAGCTTCGCTCAGAAACATCAACTAAATGCTGTGGTATCGATGCAGCTCTTCAAAACTTAATTTACAAATAAGTCCAAAGTTTTCAGGATTCCTTTGCACTCTTGCTAGCTTTTTTCAGTTTGTAGCATGGTCATTCTTATCAATTATTTACAAATGCAGTGAGACAAACTTGAAATCTTTTAGTGTTTTGAATGAATAATTCAATGCTCTTGTTTCCTTTTAATCTTCTCTCCGTACGGTTATGTCCATAGTCACTCTTCTGGTGTTAACTTATCAAACAAATCAACAAGTAAAGTAAAAGTCTGTGAATAAGCATGTTGCATAGATCCAGACTGAAATGTATTTCTCCCCACAGAGATTTTATCTTGAATTACAGCTTAAAAAGTAACTTTACACCAAACTTCAATCATATGAAATTATAAGAATTTCATACTGGGTTATTAGGAAATACGTCTCCCGAGGCTGTTAACTTATCAAACAAATCAACAAGTAAAGTAAAAGTCTGTGAATAAGCATGTTGCATAGATCCAGACTGAAATGTATTTCTCCCCACAGAGATTTTATCTTGAATTACAGCTTAAAAAGTAACTTTACACCAAACTTCAATCATATGAAATTATAAGAATTTCATACTGGGTTATTAGGAAATACGTCTCCCGAGGCACAGTTGCCTGGGGTGAGGGGGGGGGGGGGGGGGGGGGGGGGGAGGTTGCTTTGTTTTAAAGAACATAGTGTTTTTCGGGACAATACTCTCTCAGCCATCATTGTCTTGGTTGTTACCAAAGTTACCGCTTCACAAGAGCAGGATGATGGCTTTGTGGCTGTAGCCTCTAAATTCCTCTGGCAGTAGTGTCTTTGTAGAAGAGGAACTGCTAGAGCTTTGATAGTTGCTTCTCTTCTTCTGGCTCATGCCTGGAAACCATCCTTGTGCTAGGTAAAATGTGCAAACCTTGTGTGCTGCCTGGGGAGGGAAGGAGGAGTCCTAAGATGTTTGGGGTGCTGAGTGAAACCTGTCATAACCCCAACACCAAGGTCAGTTGTCTTCCTGTAGCTTGCCCTGTTTGGAAATGCAGTGTGAGAGCTACCAGTCTTTTGTTAGTGGGCTTCTTGTTTATCAGGCTCTTCTTGACGTGCTCTGAAGTTAGGGTCATGCAGGGAAGGGGGCAGTTACCTGCAGGACCCTGGACTTGTTTAGTGTTCAGAGGGTTTGTGAAAAGCCAGGCAGGACTATAGGTGGACAACGGATGGTCCCATGCATAGGGAAGGTCAAACTAGACTGTATTTGACCAGACTGTAAAGCCAGAACTGCTGTGTTTGGTGTTGCATCTATCAGAGGATAAGTGATGGTAGCCAAGTCCATAAGTGATTCACAGGTGATTCCTTGGACCTTCATGTGTGCCCAGCATGAGGCTCCACTGGCCCTGAAATGGTCTTGGGAAAGTAATGAGTAGAAATGGGAGCTTAACTGCTCTTGGCAAGCTTCTAGTACTTCGTATTCCTTTAATGGAGCCCTTCCCATTGGGCCAGGGGAGACAAGCGGTCAGTAGTGCAGGTGCACACATGTGACGCTCTTGGGATTCACAAGCACACACATATTCACAGATCCCTTGAGCACTGGAACAGCCCCTCTGCCCAGCACCCCTGCCTGGATAGTTAAGAAGTAATTTATTAAGAAAATAGGAGAGACTGCAGTGATCAGGTGCAGGGCTCAGCCAGACAAGCCCACCTACCAGCCTGTTTCACTTGCAAGGGCCCCTTTTACACCACTTTCTGCCTGTGCCTCCTTTGTTCCTCCCCATCTGACTTCCCCTCACCAGCTGGCCCACGTCCAACATCCTTGAACCCCAGGTTTGCATCCTTATCAGGTGCAAAGTCCCAGTTCCCACACAGTTCCTTGATAGAACTATCAACTAATATGACAGACAAGGTGTGGGATTTTTCTTGCCTTTGTCTCCATTACATTTGCCTGCCAGGTTTGAGCCTCTGTGTATTTTGTGTATGGCTTCCCCTTTTTCCTTAGGTTTGACAAACCTGCCGTATCAGATAACCTCTCTGGAATAAACATTCCCGTGTGCCACGTAGTCAACTGCAGTAATCGCTGAGGCTAAGTTATGGTCCCACCACTCCCTCCCCTGCTGTCAGTCAGGTTTTCATGTCTGCTTGTTCTTGTTTATGGCTTCCTCCTTTTCTTGTCCTTTTTTTGCGTGGAAAAAGCCCTTGAGCAGATACCCTTATAGGAACAGATGCTCTCTCCTTCCACAGACCCTTGCAGTTCTTGGGCAAATAAAACCATGCTTCTCTTCTGGAGATTTGAAGTGGGGCATGACCAGACCGGTGGCCTCTTTGGAGGTCAGTTTGCTCAGTGTTTTCTTGTTATGAGCTGTTTTAGTAAGCTTGCTACAAAGTCTTTTCCTGAATCTGGTGTAAAGCTTGCCAGATATCTACCCTTGCTCTGAAGATGGAAACTGCTGTAGTTATTAACTCAAAGGAGATTATGAACTTCAAAGCAGGAGTGTGTGCTATTTTCTTCTGCAGCTTTTGCTTGAGAAACAGAGTAACACCTTTCTGCAGTGCTGAAAGAGGGAATAAACGGGTCTGAGGCAGATCCACTGTCTGAAACCTTGAACAAGCATGCATAGCCTGATGTTTATCTGCAGCTGAAAAGAGTTCCAATGTGGAAGACTTAGGCCAGCACAACTGTAACTCTCAATATTACATATTTTGAGAAGTCACTTTTGGATCAGTAAAGTTGAAATTTGAGGGACAGATTCTGATAGGAGATGAAGAGATGTGAAGATATTATACACCACTGGGTTTTGAAGGAAAGGGGGTTTTTGTTGTTACTTCTCTGGACTGAGAATCCTGAATCCCCATGGCAGGGGTCTGTGGAAGGTGGTATGGTGCTTAGAAGCTCAGGTGCCTGTGCAGTCCACATGAAATATAACCAAACTGCTAGTCTGTGTACCAGGTTTTCAGGTTTGTGTCTGAATCACGGTATTGCATGATTCTCAGGTGGCATGTAAGATAACTCAGTGTTGTCTTGGGAGGCCTGAGATGAGATTTTTTTAACCGTTTGATTTTTTTTTTTTTTTTTTTTTTTTTTTCCAGAGGGTATATAGCTTTCCTTTCTTCTTTTTTCTGGAGGGATCCATGCATTTGGAATAGGGTCTTCTCTCTGGAACAGCACCAGCCCTCTTTGAAACACTGTGCTCTTGGCCATTCTTGAAGAGATGGGCATTGCTGTTCCTTCAAGGTTTGGTGAACACTGGCTTTCCATAGGTGCTGGTTCTAAGTGGTCAAATTAAAACCTGTGCCTGAGTTGAGTATGGGTACCTTTTTAGGCATCCTACTTTCATACAACACTAAATCAGTGCAGAACAAATGAGACAACTTCAAAAGCTGGGGTCAACTGCACTATGCAATAGGAGGAAATGGACTCTCCAGCCTTTTGCCTTTTCTTGTGTTTAAATTGTTCCCATTACATGCGGAAGGTGGGAAGGAGGAGGAAGATGGCTTTTTCTGTGCTCTTCCATCACCTAACGGTGATAGAGAGTGATTGACATCCCAGGCATGATGAAGAATTTGGGGGAAGTAACTGGACTTCTACCAGGCACAGTAAACAACACACTCAATCGTGCTCCCCCTCAACATGAAATGTTTTTCTAAGTATTTTTAAAATAACTGTGAAGTATAAATATACATGGTTTTGGGGAAACTTGCCTTTTCTTTCCTGCTTTGGGGGTTGCTCGCATCATGCTCCATCGCTCTGTTTATGACTACAGCTTCACGATGCCAATACTATTTCTCAAATGCATCAAGTAAATTGTTTTTCTCACTTGCTTATTTTTAGTCCTCAGAAATTTTGTATTCTTACAGAGGAATGCTTCGTCAGGGCTCAGAAACGTATGTTGCTGTACCTGGGAGGGATGCTTTTTGCCATACAGTGGCAGTATCACCTGAGAGGCAAGCTCTGTGCACACAGTGAGAGCAAAAGGCAGGAGAGAAATTAGAGTTGAAAGGAGAAGTGCAATTTGAGCTTCCCATGTTAGTTGGCTGCCAGCCAGCCTTCCTTCAGGAAAAGATGTTTTCCAATATTATTTTCCAAAGTAACATAAAGGGAACTGAAGTATTTGCTGTTAGCACAAATAAAACTTTGTTCTCTGCTTTGGTGCAAAGGAAGTGATGCTCTTTAAAGTCAGTGAGGTCAATTCAGGTATCTGCTCTAGAGGGCAACTGAAGTGCATTTGCTTCCAAAGGTGACTTGTTAACTTTTGGATCCAATAAACTTTAAATCCATTTACTCTTCAGATTGCACATGTTGACTGTACATGTTACAGGAGTGGACAGGGACCTGAGGGATTGGTGTTCGAGTGCTGCATCTACTCTGAACTTCTAGCATGCTGCCAGACCAACTTCTTTTTACACTCCAGTTGGTTTTCTCAGTGATTTAAATGTTTTTTCTTAATATCCCACTTAATTTGTAAATACACTGGATTAGGAACTGCTCATTGTATATTAACGCTGAATAGCTCAATTCCTCAGCATGCCCATCAGAGATGGGAAGGGAAAAAGTTAAGATATGGCAATTAATTGAATGGGATGGCATGCAAGGTATGTTCCTTTCTCAAAGCATGTTGACTTGGAGGTCTTTTGGGAGTGGGGAAAGAGAGGAAAGTCTCCGTTGTATGACATAAGAGAAATTATTTTCTGTGAATGTTAGTTACTCATTTTAGGAATCGATAACCTTCCTAAATTTTTACACTGGATTCATATAACCTCATCCTTGTTTTCCAAGGGCACTAAGCATCCTTGCTGGTTTCTGTCTCGTGAAAGAAATGACCATTGCTCCATCTGCCCCTCTGCCATGCTCTTTCAGGTTTCTATGGGCACCATGCGACACCGAAGAAATGGCAACTTTGAGAGTTCCAGACTCCTCTATTCCAGCATGTCTCGCAGCATAGATGTGTCCTGCAGTGATGCCGTGAGTGTCTGGTACATCCTTGATAAGCTTGGGTGTTTTCTTGTGCATGGGCCCCAGGGGTTATGAATTAGGTCGTGTCAGGAGAGGGATGATTGATTTTTCAGTTTTCCCTTTATGGAGGTTTTCCTAGCCAGTGACCCTTCAAGCAGCAGCGATGCTTTGTTGACATGGTAAAAGTCTAAGGATGCATTGCATTCCTTTTGATCCCTGTAACTTTTTATTGTGCATTCTAAGTCACTTCTGGTTTAAAATCCTTTTTCATGTTTCAGTTAGAGACAAATCCTCTGTCTCTATAAAGAACAACCCCAACCTCTTCAGGCAACTTGATGGCAAAAGCAGACAACATATAATTATGTTAAACAGCCCTTGAAAAGCCTCAATCATTTGCTGTTCACAGCGATTGTCTGGCAGATTTCTTGCTTCTGATGGGCTTGAGAGAGGCCTAATGACTAGCTCTTAGGTCTTTAGCAAGAGGTTCCCCCTCCCTTTTATTTTTTTCAGTCTTGCATCATTGTGGCTAATTGCATACTGGCTAATTATCTTCTCTTCCATTTTCTTTGTTTTGGATATTATAGTCCTTTTCAAAGAATGCTTTCCCACTTGGAATAAATTCCTCTGACTGATGTTTAACTACAAGTGTTCTGTCAAAATGGTAACCTTGACTATAGCCATAGGTCTTCCCTTTTCATCCCAAGCTAAATCTTGGGTTACAAATCCAAGCTGTGCTTAAGTACAAAACCCCCAAATCTTTATCAGCAAGTGAGAAAGTTATTTTTGCTTTCCTAGCTGGCAGAGGGAAAACAGGAGTGAATTTGCATCTCCCAGGTTTGAAAGCTTCCCCTGCACTTGTGGAGTTTCAAGGTTAATATGAGAGTTAATGGTTAAACAAAGTGGAGAGACTTTGCATTGCACTGAGCTCACATAAAGCATGACTTCAGTTGTTCAGGTCTCCTGCTGGGGTCTTTTTGTGTTGAATTAAAATAGCCCCTACCCAAGAGGATGTTAATGTCTCTTTTTTTTTTTTTTTTTTTTTTTTTCTTCCTTGGGAAGTAGGTGTTTGCCACAGCCTTTTAAGCAGTATCTAGTCCAGAGTTAACCACTGTTTGAAAAATATTGTTAGTGCTGCAAGTTATTTGGAAACATGGCAATACATGCAAATAGAAATGTTCTGTAGTCTACAGCTAACCATATTGTGCCACCGAATTCAAGAAAGATGTTTTCTATGTGGATCTTTTGGATTAAAAACTGAAATTAAAGTAATGTCTCTAGCAACTCTTAAGATATCAAATCTGTCTTGCTGTTCAAGATTTTTTTAGAGGGGGAAGCCATATTTCTTCCCTATTTAGTATATATTGTGCTTGGTAGATATAGGAGTATTGATACCACGTGGTTTTTGGGATGCCTATCTGTGATTTTAAGTAGTCTTTTGTCCTGTCGACTCCCACCATCCACTTTGAGAAAGGAGACTTGTGAATTTGCACCAGTTTTACTTTGTGTTTAAACTGACTATGCTGTTCCTGCAGTTATTGGAAGTAATTTTTTTCTTTTTCAAGGATTTGGTCAACTTCATTCAAGAAAACTTTAAGAAGCGAGAATGTGTCTTTTTTACAAAAGACACCAAGTCAATGTAAGCAGACATTTTTCTCTTGTTTTACAGGCATGGGGGGCTGGGGCCTGAGGATATTTCTGCCTGCTAAGCCATGTGGCAGGGGTTGGGCAGGGAGCAAACATTTTGGTTTTTTTGTTAAGAGTCTGAGTCTAGCAGTGCAACCTCACCTCAGTCTCACTTGTGCAACTCCTTTCGTTGTCACTGCTTGTTTGGCTTGTTTGCATACGCTTGGGGTATTTTGCAGTCATGGTCAAAAAAGCTGGAAGTCTGATGGTGGGACAGACACCCTGGAGTGCTTCACCTGGCTCTAGACCAGTGCTCTCCAAACTGTTTTGATTGTATACCCCATCAGTAAAAAAACTTTAAGCAATATATGTTTGTTTCTAAACTATGAATAACTACTAATATACTAATATTATGTACATTATAAAACATATGCAAAAATAGCAATTAAAAAAGGATGAGATAAATATGAAATAAACCCTATTTTTAATTTTTTTAAAGTTTACTTAATGCACCCCCCCACTTTGGAGAGATCACTGCTCTAGACTGTCAGGAGTTTGTGTAAAATCTGGAAATAGATCAGTTTGAGTTGCTCCACAACTAACTTGATGAGAAACTAGGGGCCTGACCTTCATGCTAACTGTCGGTGTGCCTTCCAGCAGCTCTGTTGAAGGGCTTTAATATCAAATTCCCTATCTGAAGCATAATGGTGGTAATATATAGGTGCTTTTAGGGATGCAGTACGAGCACTGGTATCAGTGTATAAAAATGTATATATGTATCAGAGCTTTGCATAACTTAAATTTTCCTTTTAAACCCAAATCACAAATTCCATGCACAGGCCTTGACAACAGAGAGATACATCTGCTCAGTTTTGCTCAGGCCGATGTTCTCTTAAGATGGGATATTATACTTGTGCTGTATTCAGGCACAGGTACTTATGCAGTGTAAGTTTAAGGACCATAACGTTGCTTTTGGGCTTTTTTTTGGTTTTTGTAATCTTAGGAGAATGGTGATCAAACTAATGCAGCTGCACAAGTCCTAATATAAAGTTCCAAGGGCTCTCAGTAACTCCATTCTCCTCTGAAGCTGGGAGGAAAAATGCCTTGGGGGGGTGGGGTGTAAATTAGTCTCATTTCAGAAAGTCTTACTTAGGGTCCTCTTCTGCCATCTAAAATGGGATGTCTGGCAAAGGCCCAACAAAGGATGGAGAGCTGGTTCTTATCAGCCTCTCTTCCTACAAGCCCACTGGGAAAGGATTGCAAGCCATACTTTATAACTTGGCTGGGTTTTTTTGTCGATCTATTTTTAAAGTAAGCTGGTTTTATTTGCAAACTGCAGCAAAGTAGAAGAAACCATGTAAGTTTTTTCTCCTTCAGAGAGGCATGCTGTGACTTACCTTTACAGCAATCTTCACAGGAGAGCATTACTCAATCTCATGTTTGCAGTCGGCAAGCTAACTATAAGGGTCACTGTAAGCACACAAATTAACATTTTCATCTTAATCCTTTTGGGCTGATGCATTTTTTTCCCCTCTGTGTATTGCCAGATTACACAGTGCTGTTAATAGCATTGTTCCTCTTGCTTTGTCTCCCTGTCTACTTCTTTCGTGCTGTTAGCAAAATTAACATTGTGCAAGTGTTCACCTGATGTTGCTTGTTAACTTAAACTGTAGGGGCCACACTTGCTCCCTCCTGTTGCCAATGCTTTCTGTACTTGGCTGACTACAGCTATTGGTCAGCCCTGTTTTTTCGTAAGCTAGGACTCTTTCTCCATGCCCTCTGAGGAAGCAGGGGTGTAGGCTATGCAGAGGATTTCATAGACTGTGCTGCTGCTTTTCCTAGGAAAAGAGTTCCCCTAGCTTTCCCAACTAGTCCTGCACAACCAAAGGGCAGATTCTTCCTCCCCTTGATGCAATCGCAGTGTTGGTGAGGAGGGCATTGGTAGTGACTGCACACCGTGCCATGCAGTGGACAGGGGTGGATGGTGGTGGTGGGGGGAGTGTGCTAGGAACACAGCAAACTGCCTGCAAAATCTGCTCAAAAACCAGATGTCCCTCTTGATATGAATAAGTCTTATGCGTGCTTAGACACCTGTCAGGACTTGGCTTTGTATGGAAAGCGATTACACTTAGTAATCATTTTAGTGACCTCTTCCTAATCTGTTTGAGAGCACAAAAAGGGAAAGAAATCATTTGTACATGTTAGGTTAGCAGCAGATGAGGTCACTTCTGGTGGTGTCTGATGCCGAGTTCTGGTTCATTTTTTCATTTCTGTGCACAGTTGCAGAGTTTCAAATTAAGCTGCTGGTGATCTAACTTGGTATGTGATAATGAAAGAGGTCACATAGGTAAGGCCCCTCCAGAAGCATCAGCTCATCCCTCGGCCCAGACTGGTTCCTGAGATGTACTCCACTCCATTGCCCAGTGCTGGACAGAAGCAGATTATGGGAGGAGGAAGCATGACTAGGTGCTGGTTTTAGCTGAAAGTTGGTTCCTCTTTGCTGTTAATTTGTCACATAGCAAATCCAAATAGAGTCCCATGCACAACTGGTTCCGTAGCTCCACCTGTTGCTTGGGTTGTTGAGTTTGTACAGCCCTGCTCCCAGACTTTGCACCTGATGTGACTGCTACGGTAGGCACCCTGTGTTCTACTGGCTCCAGGTTCGCCCCAGAATAACAATTCTTGGAAATGTCCTGATGGAGCAGAAGTTTCGAAGGTGTTTTCAGCTGTGAAAAATTTCTGTCTCTTGTTAATAAATGTATCAGAGCTTAATTTTCTCTGCTCAGGGTGGTAACTGTGGGCTTTTGTGCCTATTCACTCTTCTTTCAGGGGCAATTTATGTAAATGTGGATACCCTGAAAATCAACACATAGAGGGCACTCAGGTTAATACCAATGAAAAATGGAATTACAAGAAGCACACTAAGGAGCTTCCTACTGATGCCTTTGGGGACATTCAGTTTGAAAACATGGGAAAAAGAGGAAAGGTAAGTGACTGTATTAAGGGTATGCGTCAGGCCCCTGTTGGGTGAGCCATATTCAGAGTCCTGAATCCAATGCCAGTGGAAGCCCCTGCAAAGCAGAGAAGGTGAAGCTAAAGTTGATTTTATTCTAATGGGAATGGAAGGAGTTAGGCTACAAAGGAGACAAGCTGATTTCTCAAGCCCCAATGATAGGTAACAAAGAATAACTTCTTCTGTATTATTTGCTTCATAGGCCAATGATGGGAGATGAAAAGAAGTTATCTGTTTCCAGGCATGGCAGAAAAATGGGTGAATTAGGGTGATGCTCCGTTGCTGTTTTTCTTTTTTCATGTAGCTAGTTCTATTGTAATTGCCCTGTAGTACAGTTCTGAAGGTCTTGGTCTGGGAGGAAATAATTTTAAATTAGATCTGTGATGTCTCTCACTGGGACTCTGTACCCTGACTATATCAGTGTGCAGTTACAGTGGCCATTTTGTAGCCCCCATCTACACTGAAATGTGATGTTGATGATCAACTCATACTCTTTTACCCATCTTTAGTGGTGAAGCCAACACGGTAAGCTTAAGTGCCTGAATGATCAAGTTCCTGATGAAGATACTTTTTTCCTGACTGTCTGATTTTAATGCCAAGGCAAGGCTGTTTTTTGGAACATTGCACCTTTCTAGCATGGATTAACTTATGCTTTAGAAAGAAAATGGTGTGAGGGTGTGCACCAGTGCAACTCTTGGGACAGGAGCATGTGTAACATGCTTTGCCTTTGAAGGTGCAGCAGGATCCATGAGGTGATATCCATACAGATAGGAAATCCTTATGGTTGTAAGACCTTTCTTTAGAGGATCTGTAGTCTTCGGTGCAGAAGCTGCACATACCTGCTTGCTACTCCATAAAATCATCGCTCATGCTTCATAATGCCTTTAACATTGCACAGTGTGTCATCCAATGCCTGCCTACAGAGCTTGCTGACCAGTATTCCCTTCCTCCCTAGCTATTCTGTGTGCAGATCATTGCAGCCTGCAGATGTACTCTGCTTTTTTCCATACAGTTGTATCTTATGGCTTGGACTGGCCACTTGGAAGGATGTTGTAGGATGTTGGAATGGAGCTTGTGTGCACTGTTGTAGAGTAATTTTGTTTGGAAGGGCTCTCCAGACTTCCCTAGCCAAAACTCTTGCTCAAAACATATCCACCTAGACCAGCATGCTCAGGCCCATAATCAATTGAATATTGAGTGTTTCCCAGGGTGAAGATCCTACAATGATGGTAAATTCAGTGGAGATGTAAGATGTCAGTGGAACTTTAGAGGTTTTATTCTGGTTCCCTCCTCCCTGCCCCCCTCTGTGTTTTTCCCTGGTGTGGGAACAGTGGAAGGGTGGAAAGAAGAAAATAGCTGGTGTTGCTGTTTCTGACGAATTATACTGATACTGTGTGGGGAGTCACATGTGGCTGAGCTCATCTGCCTCTTCTAAATGACTGGTATTTACCGCCAGTGCAGCTTGCTCAAGACAATCAAAATAAATGAGGAAAATCAGAGCATGCTATGTAAATTAATTGGGTTTGTTTTATGCAAAGTAGCAGAAACAAGAGGCATTTGGGTGGGAAGTAAGACTGAAGGTTTTGAATCATGCTTAGACAGATCCAAGTACTTCACATATTTGTTGTTATGCATAGTTTAGCTTCATACTGCTGTGTTGTCAGCTGCTGTGTACCTTTACTGAAAGAAGAAATTATTTGCTCTATTGCAAAATTTCTGAGTTTTCAAAGCTTAAATGTTCTTTCCTTGTGTTGTGTCCCCCTTCCCACCCTGGAAATTGGTTTCTGTGCCCATAGTTGTTTCACGAGGACGCTCGAGGCCACTGTGCATGGTCTAGAGCATACCTTGTTCAAATGCTGTATGTAAGACTGCTAATCCATCCCATCAGCATATTGGCAGGAGTTATGCCTCTATTCCACATTCTCATTCCTTGTATTGCAAGACACCTGCTGGTCTTCAAGAGAAAACATTTTGCAGTGTTTATCTTGTGCACAGTGGGGGGAATTTTAAACCCAAGGTAACCTAAAATTTGCAGACTATTATCAGTGAGGGATGGGAAGTTTTATACCCCGCACTGTACTTTTTAGGACGGAGGAGTCCTAAAAAGTCCTGAGCAGAAATATTATTAGACGTGAACAGACCAATAAAATATCTACATTTAATAAGTCCTGCTTGCACTCTTTTATTTTGGCAGTGTTGCTCAGATCCTGTAACGTCCAAGGACATTGCAGTTGCTGTCTTTTATGTTCTGGTAGCCCTCAATCTGAAAAAATGCTTCTCTCGAACACCTTTGAGTTCAGCTGCTGAAACACTTGGCATCGCCTGTGTTTGAGGCTCGGATCGGTGATGGTTGGAGTGCACCAGCCGGCTGTACCAGGAGGTGGCACCGTTGTACCTCGGAGAAAGAAAGTGGCTGAACCGAGGGGTTCACCTGCTTGAGTAGAGCCTGCAAAGGACTCTGGAGGTGGCAAGCGCCAGATGTATAGTTGCTGGCACATTGAATGAAACTTAGGTGTAACTGAAGTGTGTTTGCAATTATACACTGTTATGATGTACGAGAGAATGAGATAAGCTGTTCCGGCAAGTCAGCTTCAGTGTCTTTTATTTGGTACTTGCTTTATGTAGATGAAGATGACTTGTATAGATGAAAACAAGTCATTCAACTGGAAACCTTAACTGTTGATGGAACAAATGTAGTAATGGAAATACAAGGTAGTCTGTGTTATCGGTAGGGTTTAGGAGAAATGCTTTCTAACTACAGAGCTAACAAGATTTGCTTACTGGCTCTGTGGAGCGGTTAAACTTTCTGGCAGGCTCCCATCTTCTATGGGGGGCGCTCCTGGAAAACACCCAAGGCTGCATGTGGCTGATGCTTCTGAGAGCAGAAGCTGTGGGAGTCCCTTAGCAATCCCGTGTGCCTGCTGGAGCCTGCTAGGCTTCCTCTGTGAGGTGCTGTTCTGAGCCAGATGCAATAACTACTCCTGGGAACCCATCCTGGAAGGGGTTAATATTTTCTTTAGTTCAAGTTAAATGCCTTTCAGGATAGGCCATTTTTTCCTCAAACTAATCCCTTATTTTTTTCTCTCCTGTGAATACTGGGCAATCTATACAAAATCTGCTATTATTCAGGTCCAAGTTACTCCTTTTTCATCCCCCAGTATGGGTTGTATAGCCATGACTGTCTTCCAAAAGTCCAGCACACTAAACTACTAACAGTGATGAAATTGCAAAGGGCCTCTTAAATAGCATAGCAAAAAAGCCAGAGAGCCTTCTACATAAATGGAGAGACGGTAGGTACATCTGAAGTCAGTTTATCTATCTAGCGTGCTTTATGGCATCCTCGTACAGTGTTAAAGCTTTACTACAAGTTTGATAAAGTTGTGGTGTGTTAACTTAAAATGCTGTTATGAGTACATGCTATAAGGACACCATGCTCATGGAGCCTGGAATTTGTAGCTAGTCAAATTAAGGCTTTAATAGTGTAATCCACATAAGACTAATTATTACAGTCCAAATAAGTCCAAATAAGACTGTAATTATTACAGCTCATTTGTAACAATGCTACCACTAATCCATAATCCAAGCTATAAATAGCTTTGTTACAGTTAAATTCGTTATACCGTAAACTTCCCTGATGTTGTGTTCATCCTTCCAATGTTCCTCTGAATCCCAAGGTCGGTGCTCTTACCTTCCTCTAGTGCAAGGAGGGTTTGGAGGCTTTATACTGACCCCTGAGGTCTTTGAAGGGATGATTCCAGGACTGATCGTGGGGATCCCATCCTCCTACGTCCTGGTGTCCTTGGAGCGCTTTCTATAGATTTCTCTCACGATGGTCTGCTTACACTCTTCCTTTTCAGTGGTTCTGAATTATATGGTCCTTTTGGTTGTATTTGTTATTTCTAAAAATAGACTTACCTGATTCACAATGTTGCACTGGAATAGTGACCATTGTTGGTCATTGTGGTTTGTTTTTACAGACTGGGACCTCTGTCATGTGGTGTCTGCATTCTTCCCTGCCACCTTTTGTTCTGGTCATAAATTGTTCTGTCCCCACAGAACAGCTATTTGTTACTGTTATAACCTAAAGCAAATCAGATTTAGACAATAGTTATTACAAGGCTAGGGACCTGCTAGCACAACTATATTCAGCTCAGGCCAGAGATCCTGAGAATCTGCACTCTCAGCTCAGTACAAAGCCTGTGGACTTTTACTGGTAATGGCGAAGATCATGTTTCTGGGGCTACGCAATTTAGCTTCTGCCAAATTAAAGATGTATGTGGCAGAACGTGGTAGTGCAACCTGAGCACTGCACTACCCCATGTCCTCACTGAACAGGGTGTTGGAGGTACAGGTTGCAGTTTTGGGCTGAACCTGGAAATGGTGGATCTGGGAGATCTTGGGGCCAGCAGCAGTTATGTTCTTCACTATGCTGCTGGCCTGACATGAGCACTTCTGTTCTGCTCAAAGTAAGACTGTGTCTTACCTCCAGACCTGAGCAGTGATCTGTATAGAGAGGAGATCACTTTGCAAGTCTTACTTATGGGTGTCTGGTTATAGGGGGACAATAAAGATGCTTTAGAAAGCATCAAAAGAAAGAAACAAAGACTGAAGCTCTGGTTCATCATCACTTTACCTTTTGTCAGCTGGCTGTTGGAATAAGAGTGTACATGAGAGGAGAAAATACAATTCCTGGTCTGTTCCCAGCAATCACTATTTAGCTCTTGCTTATTTGTTTCTCTTCTTTTCTCCCACCCAAGTACATCCGTTTGTCATGCGACACAGACTCTGAAACACTCTATGATCTCATGACCCAGCACTGGCACCTGAAAACCCCTAACCTTGTCATCTCTGTCACTGGGGGTGCAAAGAACTTTGCACTCAAGCCCCGGATGCGCAAGATATTCAGCAGGCTGATCTACATTGCCCAGTCCAAAGGTAAGTACCTGCGTATGTGTCTGTATTATTTTATTGCTACATAATACTGTTGGAGAGGTAGCAGCTCAAAGGGTCAGCAGGGAAGCAGAGCATTCAGTTTGTTTCTGCTTGGCTGGTGCACTTAGGGCAAATGTGGCCTAACAGTTTGGAAGTAACAGTTTTGAGATCTAGTCATCAGTGTGACCATGATAACATAAGGTAAGTTGTGTAGCATATAGTTTGTGTCTAATTGAAGAATAAACGCCTCTTCTGAGGTGAGGTCTTGAGAGGGGAATAGGTTGTTGTATCTTAAAGGAGGATGGGTATTCAACTACCTTTTCCCAGGTTATTGCATGTTGTCCCCAGGGGCCTGGATTTTCACAGGAGGCACGCATTACGGGCTAATGAAGTATATCGGCGAAGTGGTCAGAGACAACACCATCAGTCGGAGCTCAGAGGAGAACGTGGTGGCTATTGGCATAGCAGCCTGGGGCATGATTTCCAACCGAGAAAGTCTGATTCGCAGCGGTGATACTGATGTAAGAAATGTGTACGCATTGGTGGGGAAACAAAGAGGAGGCTCCGCTGTCCATTATACAGATTATGTCCCTGATTGACAGCTGCTCTCAGCAATAACAGTATCCGTGCTAGGCTGAGGCTATCAGCCATGTGATGACTGACTCAAGCAGTCAGTCAGGGTCTGCTTGTACGTTCTGGTAAAGCAGAGCTCAGCAGAATGCTTTCCAGTGCAATGTTAACATAGAAGCACATCTGCCTACTTAGCCTGATCTAGCGTGTCCTAAACAATTCAACCTGGGACCAGCTTTTCCTCAATGTACGTAGCAGGGAGACGAAACATTAGGTGCTCTTCCCAGAACAGGAGGAAATTAAAGTCTACTCATGTTCTAGATGGTGGCACATGTCAGGCTTGGTGGGGGGACCAGCATGTGTTTTCAGCTGTGGGCTTAGTGAGTTGGTGTGGAAGTTCAGTTGTTCTAATTTTATGTCTGGCAGAGTATTAGGGAATCGCCTCTTCCATGGTTATTCTAGATGCTGCAAAAAGCCCTACACAGTAGCCTGTAGTGGGGATTCCCATGAGCTAAAACACATCGTACCTGCTGCTGCTGTTACAGATCTTGTTCATTGATACTATTGTCCTATCTGTCAGATACCCTTGTCTTTTGGCCACTAGATATTATAGAACATGTCTAAAAACCATTCTGCTAGTTAAAGAAAAGCAGTTGAGTTTACTGAGGGCTCGAAGGAAGTTTGGGGGTTGAACTAGATCTCAAGAGGTCCTTTCCAACCTAAAATAATCTGTGAGGTTTTGAAAGTTTGCCACAGATTTAATGTTTCTGGTGGCTGAAGGAAGCATGCCTTGCTTAACAGGGTCTCTGAAAGAACTAAACTGTTGCAAAGAAATTCTACTGCTCCATTGACTGAGGTGAAGTTCCAAGAGGATCCTTGCAAATCCAGCTGCTTCTGTAAAGAAAAACTTTCTCTGCAAATATTTATGCTATGCTCTTGAATGGGGTTTCTCTCACTGTCTTCTGCTGCTGTTGGGACTGCCATTGAGCAATATCTTTAGTCAGGAAATCCAGACTCCTAACAAGTGAGGAACAGTTGGTGGCTAGGGGTTCAGCTGTCACTGGCTTGTCCTTGAAGGCTTGTGCATGCTCTGTCCTTGGATCTCTGTTAAATGCTGTGCTTGTGCTTCTAGGGGTACTACTTGGCCCACTACATAATGGATGATCTCAAGAGAGACCCCCTCTATTGCCTGGATAATAATCACACCCATCTTTTACTGGTTGATAATGGCACCCATGGACACCCCACGATAGAGGCAAAAGTACGAACTCAGTTAGAGAAGTACATCTCAGAGCGGGTTATCCCAGGTAGGTGTGGGCGTCAGGTTGCAGACCTCCTTTTCCTTAGTCCTTGCATGCTTTCGGGCTGGTGCATAGTGATCTTCTGGGAAGAAAAATGTAGTGGTAGCATCCCCTGGATGCTGAGCTGGAAGGGATGTGTTAACTGTGGTGCATCTTGAGCACTTTCAGGAACAACCTGGCTTCTTCAGAGCAATATCCTCCCCTCACCTTCCTTTCCGTTTGTGACAATAGTCCTTTGTGGGACACATCAAGGGATCTGTTTCAGCCATACAGCCCTTCCATCCCTTTCTGCTGGGCTATCTATTGGAAGCTGACCCATCTACATATTTCCCACCTGGCACTGAATTCTAGGTAGCTGAAGCACAACTACACATGAGCTGAAAAATAGGCTTTTTCCAAAATATTAATTTATGAAGGTGACTGATCCATCTGAAACCTGCTCCTAAATAATTTCTCTTTCAGCTCCTTCTTTGCTAAAAAGGAAAAAAAAAATTAATAGCCTTGTTAGGAAATTCTTAGTTAAAGAGTTTGGGTTTTTTTTTACTGTGTACCTGAGCTGAAGCCTACTCATGACAAAGCACTATGAAACTTGGTATGTCTCTTAAACACTGGCTCCTAGATTTATGGAATCCTTGGCTTTCCTTTGCAATTGCACACGTGAAGTCAGGTTCTGAAGCTTCAACTTGTGATAAGAACCTTGCACCTAGACTCAAAATGGTCAAAGCAGTAGGTAAATAGAATAAAATTGCATGTTTGGGGAACTTTAGAGCTAGTAAAAATTATGATTGTGAGGAGGAAAAAAGCATCTGGTGGAGAAGGGTGCCTGAAGCCAGCTATGCAGAATGTTAGGCAAAACTGAGTTTAATTAAAAACAGGAAAAGCTGTTAATAGACTTGGCAAAATCAACAGAAAACTAGTATCAGAGTGTCTGCATGAACTGCTTGGAAATTCTTTCATTGTACTCAGGAAAAATAAGTTGTTCGAACTGCATTAATGGGTTGAATCTTTTTCCCTTTTGTTTTGGCATGTTTCGCAGAATCTAATTATGGTGGGAAGATTCCAATTGTTTGTTTTGCCCAAGGTGGAGGGA
>NW_009259115.1:200052-241329 GCF_000687185.1 Egretta garzetta | reverse complement strand
GGAAAGAGACTTTGAAAGTAAGTTTATTTCTTTTACTTATTTCCAGGATCAACAGGAGGGACATTGCTATAATATTTAAGACAGATTACTCCACAAGCAACATGATAAAGTAGCCAGTCCTGTTATTTACTGAAGCTTGCCCAGCACTTGCTATAAAAAGACCTTGCTTGCAGTTGCATTTACGCTTATAAAGTTTGTTTCAGTTAGTTATCTGTGCAAAGTTTCTACCTCAGGCTGACGTCCTGGAAAACTTTTGGCTGGGATAGTTCAGTTGTCTCAATTCTTCCACAACAAACTCAGTACAAAAATGTTTGTTTCTTGTGCTTATTGGGGCAGCAATCGCAAGAGTCTTCATCAGCCATGTAGCTCTTGATTCTTTTTAGGCAAATTTGCCTAAACTTTGGTTTGGGAAAACCTGTCTTGCCCATGCTCAGTGGAGATTAGTGTTTTCTTCTAATACATAGGGAAGATCAGCTTGTGCTGGAGATACTCCAGCTCAGAGCTTGCTTAAACTGGCTTTTGACTGCTGCTCCTGAGAACTGTGGGCTGCACCTAGTTTAAATCTAGGCAGCCGAGCAAGGCAGGAGGACTCTGCTGACTCTGACCCTTCTATGCCTAGAAGGGGAGGGAGCGGGCATCATCTTCAACTAGATGACAGGTAGGAAGAGGATGAACAGAGAAGGCGGAAAAAAGTTTCTTGAAACAGGATGTCTAAGTAACACTTAGGGAAGGGGGAAAAAGAGATGACTTCTAGATCTGTCTGTGTGGAGTAACAGAATTGTTACTTCCCCCCTTCACCTTGCAAGAGTGAGGATGAGTGGCCTGAGTGAGGAGGGTGGGACTGAGGGAGCAAAGGGACCTGGGACCAGGGAATTCAAAGTGAGGGGATGTGCAGTCATGCTCTGTGGGAAGGGAACAGTAACAGCGAGGAAAAGATGGCTCTGACTGACAGCAAGAAGAGGAGCTGATGTAGCTTGGGCTGAAGGTCCTTGAGAAGAAGCTGGGAAAGGGGCTGCATTTTGCTAGAGGGTAGGATACAATGAAGGGAGTATGTCAGTGTTTGAGTCAGTAACACTGAAGCAGGGTGATGTTTATTGTTATCTCTTTTGAAGAGGTGATCTTGGTACTACCTGTTCTGACCAGAGCTATGCTGTTAATATTGATGCTAATCAAACTGGTTTGCCTGTCAGGGTGACAAACAATGTGAATTCAAAGCACGGTCCCTGTTACCACTGCATTGCTAACATTAATCAATTTCTGTGAAATTTCAGATCATTATCCCAGCCTCCCTGTATGTTTCCTGGGTGTTTTGGTTCCATTCACATGATTAATTTTAGCTTCGCCTATAGGTAAATTGTAGATGAATATAGATGCAGAGCTCAATGTGTTAATCAGAGGTCCTAAGATGAAACTAAAGCATCCATTCAGGTTTTAGAGCAAAGCTTTGCTAAAAGTGACGTGTTGAAAATGCCCCTCTCTCCTTCTAGTTCCAAGTTACCAATGTATTTGGCCATCACTGAAGGACCTGTTTCTATATGCCATGCACTGCAGTTACTTGGGTAGCCTTGTGATTACAGGTATATTATGGAGACCTCAAATCCACTGTTAAGTAATGATACACAACACAGACTTACTAGATATCTAATCAGAATTAATAAAAACCTTGTTAAATCAAATACATAATTCCTGGCAAGACGTTCCTCTGAAAAGCAACCAGGTGATAGTTTAATTAAGGGTTCATGCCAGTGTCTCGGCTATTTATTGGTGTTACTAGTCTATGAAGACGTTTGTGTCTGCCTTCTTGCTCATTTGTAGGTGAAGCCATCTTCTCAAGGAGTAAATAGAGTCTCTGATCAGCCCAAAATGACACAGCAGGTTCCATGCTGCAGATATCTGTCCTTGCCATGCATTGATCTTAGTGGTGTTGGCGAGGAAAGTCTCTTTCTCGGCTTCTGTGACTTGTGCATGATGACAGAAATCAGCTTTAGCAGAGGAGAATTAGAACTATTTCAAACTTCTGTTTTAAACTCCCTATGATGTAAAACACGAACTTTAGCTGGGCCCTTATTAAGAAAACCACTTTGACTTAGTTGATAAGAATCATAAAATTATAGAATAATTTAGGTTGGAACCTAAGACCATCAAGTCCAACTGTTAACCTAGCACTGCCAAGTCCACCACTAAACTATGTCCCTAAGCACCACATCTACACCTCTTCTAAATAGCTCCAGAGATGGGGACTCCACCACTTACCTGGGCAGCCCGTTCCAGTGCTTGACAACCCTTTCAATGAAGAAATTTTTCCTAATATCCAATCTAAACCTCCCCTGGCGCAGCTGGAAGCCATTTCCTCTTGTCCTATTGCTTATTACTTGGGAGAAGAGACCAACACCCACCTTGCTACAACCTCCTTTCAGGTGGTTGTACAGAGTAACGTCTCCCCTCAGCCTCCTTTCCTCCAGGCTAAACAACCCCAGTTGCCTCAGCTGCTCCTCATCAGACTTGTGCTCCAGACCCCTCACCAGCTTTGTTACCCTTTTTTGGACACACTCCAGCACCTCAATGTCTTTCTTGTAGTGAGGGGCCCAAAACTGAACATAGCATTCGAGGTGTGGCCCTGGGGACCACTTGTGACTGGTCGCCAACTGGATTTAATTCCATTCACCACAACTCTTTGGGTCTGGCCATCCAGCCAATTTTTTACCCAGCAAGGCATACAGTAGTCCAAGCCATGAGCAGACAGTTTCTCAAGCAGAATGCTGTGGGAAATGGTGTCAAATGCTTTACTAAAGTCTAGGTAGACAATATCCCCAGCCTTTCCCTCGTCCACTAAGTGAGTCACCCTGTCATAGGAGATCAGGTTAGTCAAGTAGGACCTGCCTTTCATAAACCCATGCTGACTGGGCCTGATCACCTGGTTGTCCTGGACTTGCTGTGTGATGGCACTCAAGGTGATCTGCTTCATGACCTTCCCCTGTACTGAGGTCAGACTGACAGGTCTGTAGTTCCCCAGATCCTCCTTCTGGCTGCTCTTGTAGATGGGATTCACATTTGCTAACCTCCAGTCAACTGGTACTTCCCCCGTTAGCCACGACTGCTGATAAATGGCAGAAAGTGGTTTGGTGAACATTTCTGCCAGCTCCCTTAGTACCCTTGGGTGGATCGCATTTGACCCCATAGACTTGTGTGTGTCTCAGTGGTGTAGCAGGTCACGAACCACCTTCTCTTGGATCATGGGAGCTTTGTTCTGCTCCCCATCCCTGCCTTCTGGCTCAGGGGGCTGGGTACCTGGAGAACAGCTGACCTTACTATTAAAGACTGAGGCAAAGAAGGCATTAAGTACCTCAGCCTTATCCTCATCCTTTGTCACCATGTTTCCCCCCACATCCAATAAAGGATGGAGATTCTCCTTAGCCCTCCTTTTGTTGCTAATGTATTTACAGAAACACTTTTTGTTGGGTTTTTTATGGCAGTAGCCAGATTAAGTTCTGGTTGGGCTTTGGCCCTTCTAATTTTCTCCCTGCATAACCTCCCAGCATCCTTGTAGTCCTCCTGAGTGGCCTGTCCCTTCTTCTTTTTTCTCCTGCATTCCAGCCAAAGCTCTCTGTTCAGCCAAGCCTGTGTTCTTCCCCGCTGGCTCATCTTTTGGCACATGGGGATGGCCTGCTCCTGCACCTTTAGGATTTCCTTCTTGAAGAATGTCCAGCCTTCCTGGGCTCCTTTGCCCTTCAGGATGCCTCCCAAGGGACTCTGTCAACTAGGCTCCCAAACAGGCCAAAGTCTGCCCTCTGGAAGTCCAAGGTAGCGGTTCCGCTGACCCCCCTCCTTACCTTTCCAAGAACTGAAAACTATCATTTCGTGATTGCTGTGCCCAAGACAGCCTCCAACCGTCGCATCAGCCACCAGTCCTGCGTTCACAAAAACAGGTCCAGCAGAACGCCTTCCTGAGTTGGCTCACTCACCAGTCATGTCAGGAACAGCCTCCAACCGTCGCATCAGCCACCAGTCCTCCATTCACAAAAACGGGTCCAGCAGAACGCCTTCTTCAGAACGCAATCTTGCTTTTGTCACAGACCCACTATCTAATTGACAGGAATAACATGCTTGCAGTTTTGATGGGTCCAGGTTGACTTTTTTGTTCTCACAGAACTGTCTCTTCAGATAGCTAATACGTGTTCTGTCTCTCCAGTAGTTGATAACTTGCATTGATTCCTTTTGTACAATTCGCTGGCAGACAGCTTATATCCTGGTGACTATGTTCTCGGTGGTAGTGACGCCAATGAAATAAATGTCTCCTGTTGTGGTATTTGCAACAGGAGGGCTAATGGTCCTTCTGTCATTATTTCAATACTTTTTTTTTTTTTTTCTTGCTGATAAACCATGCACAACATTGCTGTGTGAGAAATCGCATAAGTAGCGACTTGGAGATATTCAGTATCGTTGGAGTTCAATGTTCTCATGATGCTACAGAATTGATCTCTGTGTAAAAGACTGCTGCTTGCATCTCCAGCAAATAAAGCCAGAGCCCTTGTATTCATCTGTGGTGTTACTTGAGCAATGCTGTGCCATAAAACAGCAGTGACTGTAGCTAGGCAGTGTTGTCATGTGTCCTGAATGCCATTTCCGCTTGGCAATTTTCCTGATCTGCTAAGCAACTCTAAAATTTGGCAGATGGTGATTTCTGTCCCTCCGTTTCTGTGGGGCTCTTCACAGCCCTCTGTCATTAGGTGAAAGCTTTTTTAAAGAGTTGTCATTGGCAAGGTATTGGTGGGTAGTAATAAAAATACTGCTCTTGGACCATGGGTTTCTGTTTTTCTTGCCTAAGTCAAACCTAAAATCTCTAGGCTTTCTCACTTAAGAGTAGGCTCTAATATTACAGCAATGCTTCAAATGATCACCTCTTCCTCTTTGGCTTCCTAGTCTATCAATGTGGCCATCAAGAGTAAGATTCCCTGTGTTGTGGTGGAAGGCTCTGGCCGGATTGCTGATGTTATCGCTAGCTTGATGGAGGCAGAAGGCACTCTTGCTTCTTCATGTGTCAAGGAGAGCTTGCTCAGATATCTGCCTCGCACCATTTCAAGGCTCTCAGAAGAGGAGACTGAAAGCTGGATCAAATGGGTAAGTGCTACTGTAGGGTGCTAGCAAGACTGAAAGTGGGAGAAAGGTAGAGGAAACAGGAGGTCAGGAGCAGCCAATGAATTCCAAATCAGGGATGTTGCTACCTGGTGATACCTATAGGATATATGGGGCTCCTTGCCATGACATATCCATGAGGTCGTGTGTTTAACAAGATTTAAAAAAGAAAAATTCCAAATTCTTCTATTACAGGGATTGGAACAAAAGGGGCAGGGAATTTTGGAAAGGCAGCACATACCTGGGTTTAGGTCTGGGCACAGCTAAGGCCAGATGGTTTGTAATGATCTGCTCCCTGGATGCTTGCAATTCCTGCTGGATGTGTCTCTTGGTTGGTGTTGCAATTCCCTTGCATGTTTTTTGAAGGTGGGAAAATTGGATATTTGCTGAATTGGGCCTTGCACTCATAAATCCTGCTGGACTGCTCAGGGACAAAGGGTTATCACTGCTACGCCATGGCCTTTCAAATTTTAGTGAATCAACTTCAGGATTCTCTCATTTGTTCCAAAAGTTTTTGTCTGTCTTCCTGCATCCCATAAGAAATCAGGCAGGACAGATTTCCCTTACAGGCTAGGAGCAGGGCCTTTAGGACTAGCAGCTTGCTTGGTCAATATTTTGTCACAACAGCAGCCCTACACCATCTCCATTGGGACGCTGTTGCTAAATGAAGTGTTGACTTACTAGTGTTGTGTACATGGGATGCAGCTGAAGGTACAGCACCGTACATACATCTTGTTTTGCTTTTCTTTGCCTCTTTGACCAGACGTAGAGCTTTCAGGATATAGTCACCATTGTGATCCCATATGTAACTATTACAAGAAGGTTTTTTGGAGACTGAGGAAACTGGAGAACTAAGGAGAGCATCTGCTGTCTTGGGTTGTTTGGGCCAGTCTCAGGAAACTGTTGTGTAACTCTGGTTCAGGTGGACCTGGTTTTGGACATACTTCTGCTCTCCTTAATAGGAACAGAAGAAAATGGGGCTCCAGAAAAATCTTTAGCATTCTGTTATTTTTCAGAAGTCTTAGTTCCAACAACATATCAGCTCACTGAACAATCCATTAACTTGAGCTAATTGACTTTCTCAATTAACTGCCCAATGCTTTATCCTGGGGTCTGATTCTGTTTTCCTCTCTTGGTTAATTATATCCTACCCACTCTCACAGTGGGGAGCAGGGAGTGTGGAGTGATTGCATATTCAATCCTCAGTCGAGGTTCATAATGGGGGATGGAAAATGTTATATTGCTTCCTGTACGCTTTAAGGCCCCTTTTCTCAGCTTTCTGCCCCCTGCCCTTCACCTTTTTTCTTTTTTTTTTTTTTCTTTTTTTTTTTCTTTCTTCTTATGAATGTACCATTGCAAGTTGTTTGCAGGACCCAGAGAGGAATTCAGAAACTCAAATTTGTATGTATTTTCTTTGATGTGAACCAAGCAAAGCTTCTGGTATTGACATTCAAGCAGCTATTGTTTCTGGCAAGGCCCAAGTCAAATCTCTTTGTCAGAGCTTGGCAGAGTGAGTCCATGGGACAAACCTGCAAGTTCCGTTGGGCAGCCTGCTCCACTTGACTTTGTTTTGAGCAGCAGGCTTAGACTAGATCTCCAGAGCTATCTTCCAACCTCAAAATTTTCTGCTTCTGTAATAAGCTTACAGGAAAAAGGGCAGCAATAGGGCATGGCCTTTTGCAGAGATAGTCTTGCAGAAACTGTGTCTGGACTTGCACTTTGAGCCTGGGGGCTGTGGTGCCCAAACCTGATGAGGAAGAACTGCCCTCTGAGCAGACCATGAGCCTCTGGTTTTCCAGAAGGAGCTCTGCACTGGGGAGTGTGGAGCTGCTGAAGGCGGTTTCCTGTGTTTGGTCATCTGGCCACACTCCTCACAGCTTCTGCTGAGCTGCCTTGGAGTATACCCTCCTCTTGCAGTCAAGAATGGCTAAGATTATTTGTTTTCTGTGTGCTAGAATGAAAGTAACTTTATAAGGCTTGGTTATGTGAGAAATGATCTCTGTTTTTTGACAAAGCACAGGGAGGTAGAAACTGTTCTCCAATAAACTGCTAGACATTTGTTGAAACTTATGCTGTCACAATCTGTTTTTTCTTTATAAGTAGTTTCTATTTACTAAGATTATATCTTTTTGGTTACAGTGTTCTGCATAGGGGAATCACAGTTAGTTGCTGTATGTTCAGAGGATAATTAAACTTGTATTTGGACTTTAAAATAAATCTCATTCTCTACTTCTATCTGGACTTGATTAAATTTTAACTGTGGGTTGAAATAGGGCTGATGAGAAACAGCTTTGCTACGATGTGATGGGAAATTTCTTTTAAAGATCTTTAGGAGATCAACCACTGGAACAGCCTAGATTCCTTTGAAATGGACCTTTTCTTTTTGTAGATCAAAGAAGTTCTTGAGAACCCTCATTTATTGACAGTTATCAAAATGGAAGAAGCTGGAGATGAAATTGTCAGCAATGCCATTTCTTTTGCTCTGTACAAAGGCAAGTAATTGTTTTTCTGGTTTTGTGGTTTGTTTTTTTTTTAATAGATGGAAGATGGCTATTTATTTTCCAAAACAGCCTTCCGTAGAGCAGCGCCATCTCTAGAGTTAAGCTCCTGCCACAGTGTGGAGCTTGTCTTCATCTGAAGTGCTGTGGACAGTCTACAGCAGCATTATGGGATCTGTTAGTGTGGGTGAGATTGAAACCCAGACCAGATAATTGGGAAAGCATTTAGCAGAGCTTTGGAGGTGCTGGGATAGCATCTCTGAGAGTAGCACACAAGTGTGCAACATAACAGGGAGTCAGGAAGCCAAGAAAAGGACCTTTTCTGTTTATATTGCAGAAGTGAAATTACTTAGCATCCTGCAATGTAAAATCAAGTATCTTTTGGCACGTATGTGGATTGAAGAGGTTTGACCAGTATTCAGCAGGGGGAGAAGTATCCAGTTAACAGGCAATGTGCAGGGCTGCTTCCTAACTCTTTCAAATCCCAGTGACTTGCTACCATGAGTAATTCAGACCTGGGCTCTCTACTACTGCAGCAGAGCAGAACTGCTACTCGGTAAAGGTTGCTGGGCTGACCTCATTTTCCTGTCTGTGCATGGAGAAAGCCTATGAACATTACAGCTTCTCATGACATTCTTCCGTAGGGCCCCACTGGGAATCCTGCAGTATTTCTTTTGTGTAGAGGATGCAGGACGCCAAAGAGCCTGAAGGAAATGTACCGATTTCGGTTGATGAGGTGCTCCTAGCAGCTTGTTTGTGGCCTAGTTGGACCATAAATATGTCTTTAAGCTTCCAGCATCCTCTAAAATCTGATCAGGAAGATGCACATGAGTCTTGGGAAAGACACTTGATAGGGGTCTTGTCAGGCATAGTGTGAAAAGCAGAGATGGATAAGTATGCCAAGAAGCTCTTCTGTCTCTGGTCTTTTAACTAGAGGATTGTTTCTCCTCTGCAGCTTTCAGCACCAATGAACATGACAGAGATAACTGGAATGGGCAGCTGAAGCTGCTGCTGGAGTGGAACCAGCTGGACCTGGCCAGTGATGAGATCTTCACCAATGACCGAAACTGGGAGGTACAGACGACTTCTGTCTGACCATAGTGACATGGGACAGGGGAGCAGTGGGAACAGAGATATCCTAACAGCAGCAGTATCTCAGCGTCCCAGCCTCTGTGATGATAAGTAGGAATGTCTATTCCTCCTTGTACTGACATCACTGATTGCAAAGGTTATCTGCCCATGCCAGAAGAACTCTAGGCCATCCAACAAAGGCCACTGCATATAAAAAAAACTTATTCTGATGAAAATGTGGCGGTGTGAAGGAAAATGTGGCAGTTAGCCACATGTGTCAGGCCCTTAGGTAAGCTTTACATGTCTCACATGCTCCCTAATACTTGCTTTTCCATTTCTTTCTAGTCTGCTGACCTACAGGATGTCATGTTCACAGCACTAGTGAAAGACAGGCCCAAATTTGTTCGCCTCTTCCTGGAAAATGGCTTGAATCTGAGGAAGTTCCTTACCACAGATGTCCTTAGAGAGCTGTACACAAACAACTTCAGCAGCTTGGTGTTCAAGAACCTGCAGATCGCTAAGAACTCCTATAACGATGCGCTTCTCACATTTGCATGGAAGATGGTTGAAGACTTCCGAAGAGGTCTCAAAAGAGATGACAAAAATAGCAAGGATGAGATGGAGATACAACTTTCAGTAAGTAATGAACAGTTTGATTCTACTGTGTGTCCCCTGAAAAGAAAAAAAAAAAAGCGTTTTGTTTCTGGTATAGCAGGATTTGCTTTAACACTCACCCTTGTTTTACATTTAACATACTGCCCATTTTACAAATGCATATAAGGGTCATTTGACTACAAGAAAAATGGGTAAGTTTGTTAGGCTGTTAAGTTAAAATATTTTCTCAATAGAATAGCAATCAATGCTCTAGTTATGGCTTTAATTTATACCAATATAAATTCAGAATTTGGTACAGAGGTGCCAGCTGGGCATGAGGAATTTGGATTCTTATATTTTGATACAGATTCTTGTGTCTTAAACCTTGCTTGTTGCAAGGGTGTCAAGCACCTTCTGGACTTCATTTCAGCGTCAGGTAGAACCAGACTTCTTAGCTATCACAGCACAGTAGGTCCAAACATCAAATCCAGATCTGAGTTTCAAAACTAGAGCTTGGGCATCAGATAGGAAACTTTTGATATCAGTTGTTGACTTCAGAGATGCAATGCAACACGTGACATTTGGGGGAAGCTTGGTTTGAAAATGGTGGTTAGCTTTGAGAGTTTCCACCAAAACTTGTGGTTCTTAAGTTTTGTCGCTCAGGAGTCATTTTGTGATGACTTTGCCATCCCCAGGTGCTAACTGCTGTAATGCAAAGATAATGGTGGTATAGAAGTTCCTCTCTATTTAAGTTTTTGTGAAATTCAGGGTCTTGCTTAAACACAAAAGTGATATTGGTATAAAGTTAGTATTCCTTTTAGAGGATGTTAATCTGTGTTCTCTAAACATGAAGTCAAGCTGTGAATGAGGCTGAACTGCATGAGTTAAAGCAGAAAGTGACTTTGACCCAAATGTCCTTTAATGCCAACTTTAGGAAAAACAAGGAGGCTGATTCTTCCACATCAAATAGGAAAATATAGGGCTTTAATATAAATATAAAATATAACCTAACTTACATTAGTGTGTGACAAGTGCCAGAGAGCCGAGAGAGAGGATCAGTGGGCTGGCTGTAAAAGGAAGAAAATATGAAAACAGGAGAGTGGCAGGCTAGGATTTGTTCCAGTTGAAACAGTTTGGTGAGCTTACGTCCGAGTCGTTGCTCTTTCTTTCAGGATGAGTGTCCTATCACAAGGCACCCGTTGCAAGCTCTGTTTATTTGGTCAGTTCTTCAGAACAAGAAAGAGCTGTCAAAAGTCATTTGGGAACAAGTAAGTTGAATTCTCTTTTTTTCCTTTTTGCAAACAGTACAGTGGTGTTCCTTGTCTTTGGTTTATAGACCTTTGAAGGTTCTGGATCCATCTGCAAACACAAAACCACAAGAGAGAATTGCTAGATGACTCTGTTAGTAGGTTTAATATTACCCATTTTGTGTTTGGGTGTGGATTTCATACTTTCTTTTCCTAACGTCATGTGTGAGTCAGCAGTCCAAGCTATCATTTACCTATAGTTGTATGTTCTCATCTGTGTTCAAGTTTGGGTGCCGAGTTCCCACCCCTTCCACAATATGGATGTGTTCTCATCCCAGGTATTTTGATTGAAATCCATTTTTAATTTTGATTGGACAGTACATTTAGTGATGATTGTATCAAATACATAATTTGCAGGCTGTAAATGTGAGGCTCATGCAAGCAAAGCTCCTGTTGTCTTCGTGTCTGAAACAGAGTGCTTCTCCACTGTACAAGTGGATGTTTTGAATGGAATGGACTAATGTAGTCTGGGCAGCTCTGGGTACACCCCACTGGTTCAGACTGGACAGTGCAAATGGTAGTGTAGCTCATGACAGAGCAGACCCTCTTTTGTGAATCTGCAGCTAGAGATGCAAAGCTGATATATAACTATTAAACACAAGACCTTTTCAGACTGGTCACAAAGTTGTTATCAAACCAGTATGCTGTTGGTACCATTTGTTTTGTGGAATTGGATCTTTGTTTGCTAGTCTTGACTGGGAACTGAGCAGCTACAAAAAAGGGGGATAATTTTTAAAGAACATATCACCTTCCCTTCACAGAGGGCTTTGCATGACTTAACTCTCTCTCCATAGACCAGAGGTTGCACTTTGGCAGCCCTTGGGGCCAGTAAGCTCCTGAAAAGCATGGCGAAGGTGAAGAATGATATAAATGCTGCTGGAGAGTCTGAGGAACTGGCTAATGAGTATGAGACAAGAGCCGTAGGTAAGTGCCTTCTTTAAGTCCTTTTGAAATTTAATAGTAGGGGTCAGAGCTTGGGAAATTGTTTCCATTCTTGGAACGTTACTTGTTTTAATGATCTCCAGGTCTGCTGTGTACTGATGATTGCGTAGTGATGTTTTTATTTTATGCAAAGCAAAACTGATAACCCTGCTAGTTTAGTTCAGCAAAATACAAGGCAAGATAATTCATTCAATTTGCCTGAAATGCTGCCCAGAAATCCATGCTGAATTTTAAAGAAGAGAAATGGCATCTCAAAAGGGAGCAGAAAGAAAACTTTATTTAGAAAACTAGATAATGAACATTAAACGCTTCCCTGTAATGTCAAATGTGTTTTTACTGCTTGGAAATCTCTTCCACACCATCTGTCCCTGGTAGAAACTGTGTGTCCTGTCTGAACAGCTTGCCTCCAGCAGTGGGTGTTGTGGGGTTGGGTTTTTTTGGGTAGAGAATTCCTTTCATTGGGAAGAAAAGCTACCTAGCTCTAATGGCAAGGGTGAAGAAGGGTGCCCAGAAATAGGAAGGAGAATATAGTATACAAGGAGGTTTCTGCATGAGTGCTGGTAATACACAGGTTGAGAAAAGCTACCTTTCAAATTTGCAGGAGTACTTTTGGGGCATGAGAATAAATTGCAGGTGAAAAGTGGATATAATTCCTAAAATCTGAACTGCAAAATCATATACTTTCCTTAGAATAAGATGACAAGCAATACTGCTGCTCACTGAGAATGCAGATCTAGCTCAGTTATTTTTCTTCTTTTGTATGACCTTCAGTTTCTCCTATTGCAAGGACTGTCAATAATTCAGAATTGAGCTCTGGGTTGAAGTGACCAATAATTTCTTATTTAATAAGGATAATGGGTGACAGGAGAGTAAAGGGATGTTCTTTTTTTTTTTTTTTTTTAGGAATTCCATTTCGCAAGCAATAATGCTGATGTTTCCTCAGTTATCCTTCAAATCATTCCTTATCCTTATCCTTCCTTAGTTACCCTGCAAATTATTTAGAGAGACATGCAAATGAAAGCCAGCACAGTTGGCTGACGCCAGGACAGCGATTAATTTGTAGCACGCACAATTTACAAATTCAAGCTTACCTGTGGTGCACCCTGTGGAGCAGGACCTTGGCTTCTAAACTTGGAATGAAATACATTCCAGTGTTTTCCTCTGGGGGTTTATTGCGTGTTATAGCCTTGTTCTCTTGCCTGATGCAGAAAACAGTGTAACTGCATTGCTGCCCAGCAGTCTGCTGTCATCACCATAAGTCAGATTAGGGGACAGTTAAAGTGCAATAGCACTGCTGGTTGACTAGGGGAACCATAGAAGTGTTGCTGGAAAGGGCTCCTGGAGGCCTTTAGTCCAATCTTCTCATTGAGGTGGTGTTACCACCAGGACTAAATCAGTTCTGCCACGGCTTCATTTAGCCAAATCTTGAAAATCTCCACAGATGGATATTTCTTTTATTGCTCCTAAAAGCAGACAACATTTATTCCTTTTCTGGGGCTCATGGAGACTATATTGACCTGTTGAACTTCTAGCTTTATTTTTATTTGTGTGTATATCAGAATGACTACAAAGCTATTTTACTGTCTACTAAGGAGTGGCACAAGGCCACACTGAAAATATCTTGCTTGTTACCAGAAAGTAACTCCTATTTCACAAGGCAAAATCTGCCTAAGTAGACCTTCTTAAAGGTGTCTGCATCCCTCAGGCCTGATTTTTTTAGCAAGACATTTAGAAGTTAACAGGTCCCACTGGAATTTTTTTCTATCAAGATCTGTCTGCACACTGCAGTGCATGTGGCAATGCCCACCGAAAGCATCTCTGTATTTGTGCATCTTCACAGTCATGGTGACACAGCTGTTTGTGAAATGCTGGGGAAAAGCGCTGTTGTAGGGAATTGAATCTAGTGAAGGCTGCTGTGTTTTCTAAGAGGCTGGATTGTCCTTCAGAGCAGTTGCGCTCTGTCACAGATACACCAACAGAACTGCCTTTGAGTGGGAAACGTCCAGAGCTGGAAACAGGAATAATTTTTCACTTCATGTGCCTTGTTAGTGGCAAAAATCTATGGGCAGAATAAGATGCTTGTGACTCTTCTAAAACAACTATGTTTGCAATGTGTTTCCCAGTGAAAAAGCATGAGATTCTGTCCTTGTTGTTCAACCCTACTGTTAATATGGGACTACCAAGACTGACCATAACTCATTAGATCAGTGCTAAAGGAATGAAAAAAAAATGAGTCAAGCAGATATACTGAGTAATTTCAGAAGTAGTTCATATTTTTTTACCCATTTTTTTAGTGCAGAACTCAACTTAATGGTATCTCCATGTGAGCTGATTTAGTATTACAGTTTTCCATCTGGACATGAATTCTGTATGAAAGCTTAATACATGCAGGTGGGGTTATAAAACATTGCACACATTGTTTTACCATGCTGAAAATGTGGAAAGAGTTCTTGTATCTGCATGCTTTAATATTATAAATGTTACACCTCGGAAGTCACTGAAGACAATTGCATCCAAGTTGGTGGGAAATTGCATCTGAAGTTGGAGCTCAGTGGGACTGCCTCTTTCCTCCAGAGCTGTTCACCGAGTGCTACAGCAATGATGAAGATCTAGCTGAGCAGCTGCTGACCTATTCCTGTGAAGCCTGGGGAGGGAGCAATTGTCTGGAGCTAGCGGTGGAAGCTAAAGACCAGCAGTTCATTGCACAGCCAGGGGTGCAGGTAATGTCAGTGAAAAGAAGGTGCAGATTACTGTAACTCTTGTGATCTGGGTAGCCTAAAAAAAAAAAGTAAATATTCTTGCTGTGAAAATGCTACATCCACGTGAACATTCTGTGAAAGGCTGATGCTCAGACGCTGTCCTTGTGCAAGTGAGAGCCTGCGGGCAAGGTTTTCCAGCCCTGTGAATGCTGAGCTTTGCACGGTGGCAGCACAGCTGTGTCCTGCGGCATGCTCACAGAACCAGTGTCTGCAGTGCTGCGAAATGCATCCCAGAGAGCATTGACTGTGGCTGGTGAGGGACAGGGTGTGTGGCTCCTGTCCTTGAAACAGGAGGTGGCAGATTTGCCCAAAAACGCTAAGTCAGGAGGGGAAGACTTGATTTAGAGCTGCAAATCATAATGAGCTAGATGATAAAGACTGCCTGAAATGACTTCTCCCTTGGTGCAACACCTGTGTATGCAGAGTGTGGATGTACTGCCCAGCATGAAGTGCCTTGTAAACCAGGTCACGTCCTGCTCAGCCTCACTTTGAACTCCTTGTCATATAGGGTGGAGGATGGCTGGACTAAGGACCCAGCCCACTGTTACTGATGCAGAAAGCTTTCTGTATTGTTGAAACAGGAATCACAGTTATTTTGATTGAAATATCAGTGTTCTTTTCTAAATCAAATGTTCTCTAATAGCATTCCTAGGTTATTTTATTGCTGCTAGAACAAATGAGGATATGTTCTTCTTCCTTGCAGAATTTCCTTTCCAAGCAGTGGTATGGAGAGATTTCAAGAGATACTAAGAATTGGAAGATTATACTGTGTCTGTTCTTTTTCCCTTTAATAGGCTGTGGTTTCATCTCATTCAGGTAATGAACTGGCTTCTCATTAGCAGAAGTATTGCAAGTCAATTAATAATAGAATCATAGGGCAATTCAGGCTGGAGAGGACCTCTGGAGATTATCTAGTCCATCCCCCTGCTCTGAAAGCAAGGTCAGCTAGAGCAGATTGCCCACGACTGTCTGGTCGGGTTTTGACTGTCTCCAAGGACGGAGGCTCCACAGCCACCTTGAGAACCTGTTCCAGTGTTCAGTCACTCTCAAAAAAAGATACTTAATGGCTGAATGAGCTTTTGACAGATGCTGTCCTCGCTCTGATCTCGAGCTAAGATGTGCCAATTTACTTGTGTGCCTGAAGTCAATGGGTAGAGAAGGGCATTACCTTCAAAGTAATGTCCTGTGCTAGACTTTGCAACTTTCTAATTTTCACTTTGACAAATAGCACAAATGTTTCCAGACATAAAAGCTGTGCTTTGAGACCTCTTCCATCTCTCAATTTTGCAGGAAAAAGCCTGTGGAGAAGAGTAAGAAACTCTTCTTGTATTATGTGTCTTTCTTCACCTCCCCCTTTGTGGTCTTCTCCTGGAATGTCATCTTCTACATTGCTTTTCTGTTACTCTTCGCCTACGTGTTGCTTATGGATTTCCAGAAGGAACCTACCGTCCTGGAGATGATCCTTTACGTGCTGGTCTTCATTCTGCTTTGTGATGAAGTGAGACAAGTAGGCAGCGCTTGCAAACCAAAAATGATTAGTGCTAGGTTAAAAAAAAATTGTGTTTTTTCCCCCCCTAGTAGCCTAAGGCTTCTAGGTTACAGAAGAACCACATCTTTGTAGATATGTTCAGGCAACTTAAGGCACAATGGCTATTTTAATTTTTGTTTTCCCCCCGATGATTAATTCCTACTTGTACCCCAGTAGCTGCAGTGTCCATGCACCAGCAGGAGTGTGTATTGACTTGGACGCTGTGTGGATGCCAGTGGAGATATTTCTCAGGAATGCTTGGCTTGGATTGCCAAAGCAGTTGAGAATAGGAGGTTAGATTTAACACATTTATCTGGATCAAGTGATTCCTGTCTCTCTTCTCCACATCCCGCCCCCCCACCTTTTTGACCAATGAGCAACATGTCATTATGTATTTCTGCTTAGCTTTTAATCATAAATACGGGTTTTGCTAGTTTTGCATAGTCCCAAGGACCAGCTTTGGACTGCCTGCATTGCTTGTGCTGGTGTGGTGTGGGAACAGTACGCGGGACTGCTCTTATTGCCAGCTGCATAGCTGATATTCTTCTCACTTCATATGTAAGGGGACATATGAAATACGTTGGTTTTCAGGCAAACTGGTCTCTAACAGTCAGTGTTCAGAATAGCGGGAAGATGCTGGGGAAATTGGAAGAGAAATGGGCGTGTGGTTTTGGTCCAGTGCTGCTTTCTGATTGTCCTGTAAGGCATTAGTCTCCACGTGTGTGTTTGTGGGTGATTTGCTGGATCAGACCACCCTGCAACAGCATTTCTTACATGAGCTCCAATGACGTGGCTGAGCACTGATGTTGCTGTGCTTAACTTGCTGTGTGGTCTTTTGCCTTCCTAATAGTCAAGGTGGTACCCTCTTTAAGGCAACTTTACTTGCTAAGGAAAAATGGGGAAAAGTAGAAGTGTCTGCTGCACTGAAAACACTAATGGAGTGTTTGTTTCTGCTGATTTAGGTTCTGGTGTCTCTGGACCTGTCCTTGCACTTCCTGTGTGTACCCAGCAAAAGTCCTGGGGAAAACCTTAGGGATAGAAACCTTTTTTCCAATCAATGTCACTATTTCTCCCTATCCTGAGCAGGTTAGAACAGCATCAGATCCCAGTAATCCCATTAATAGCTGGTGGCCAGACTGTGCCAGTTTGATTGTGGGAGTGGAGGCAGCTGAAACAGAATTTATTGAAGATTTAAAGTTATCTTAAGCCAGTGTCCTGGCTTCAAACCTACTTTGCAAAGGAGCAGAATGCAGAGCAGTGTCCCAGTCCTCTAAGCTTCTCAGGAAGCTTTCTCCCTGGCCTCCTCTGAGGTAGATTGGGCCTGCATTGGTCTAATTCTGCAGTCAAAAGAGTATCTGTGTCCTTAATATTTAAAAAAAAAGAAAAAGAGATATGTCTCAGACTTTGTTTTCACATCAAAGGAAAAGTAAGAGTAATGTTGCCTGGGGTGTCCCACTGTAGCTGTTGCAGTCAGATAACTAGTTTTGGGGAGAAATCAGCCCTCTGATTAGAGTGGTGTGTCTGTGGAGATGACAGCTACTAGAAATTTTTACAAATTTAAAGCAGGTTGTTTCACCATTCAGGAGAACTGAACTGTATCTGAACCATAAGCTGCTGACTCAGGCCTGTTTTCACTTCTGATGGTCCTAGAGATTTTTAACTAGCCGGAGCTACTTTCCAATATCCCATTTAGACCTGTCATGGCAATAGTGAAATCGGAGATGCCTTTTTCCTGCTATCTTCTTAGCCACATGGATGTAGCCTCCAGCCAGGTGAGTGGGTAGACTTGTGGGGTGTGCAGGAAAATGCCCTTTTCTCGGAGAAGGAATCTGGACAGAACCACCATGCACGTTAACTCTTAGCCATGGGAAGTGCTTGATATTTGAAGGGCTGAACTGCACTGCAGTTTCGGTTGTTCTCACTTGTTTGCATGCATCTACCTCCTCTGTTTTCTCCCTCTCTGCTTTAGACCAAACCCTGTTTCCTTTCCTCCATCCACTAATGTGCTCTTAATAGAAGCGGCATCAGGCTTAAACCTGCTGCATTTAATACAGCTGTAGTGCAGTGGATATGCTTATTGCTTTGTGAAAGACATTTGGACCCTATGCATCTAGTTGTTCACATAAAATGCCAATTTACTGTCATGTGTAGCAAGACAACTTAAGTTTGATTTAGGGAGTTACTAGACAGAAACAACCCAATGTAATGGGTGTCAAGACATGCTGTTCCCACTCGGTGCTCAACCTGTGATACCTTAAGTAGTAAGAAAGGTGTGTGTAGGTCCCAAGATGCTGAAATAGCGTCTGGTAGTATCTTGAGCCTGACACCTTGGTAGCTGCCACACCCACCCATCGTGTGACGCATCCCACCACGTGCAGAAAATGCAACGATTGCGCAACCGGAATAGCAATGTGGGGCTGTCTGCTGACAGCTCTTTCTGCATTTAGAAGAAAACTCACCTCAATCTCTGTTTCCCTTAAAAGTACTGAGAGCAGAACTGCCTTCCTTGGATATGCCAGTTACAGAGAGATTCACTGATCAGTCCTCTACTAAGCTTTTGTTATTTCAATGAAAATTAAAAATAGTTATGGTCAGGGACTTGGTCTTTTTCTTCAGGCCTGATGGAGGTTTCTCCTGGTTAAATTACTTGTCCTAATGAGTCACCTCTGACTTGTATCCAGAAGTTGGTTCTTGCACAAACTCTGGATCCAGGGTGCAGTACCAGTCAGTCTGGGAATGAGCAGAGATTCAGACTTGAAATTCAGAAATAGAGAGCCAGGTAATGAAAAGAATAAATTAAATCTGCATCTTTGATAAAAAGCATGTGTGGTGGTTACTTTCTGCTCTTTTTCCTTTCCAGTGGTACATGAATGGCAGTAAGTATTTCTCAGATCTGTGGAATGTTATGGATACCCTAGCAATCTTCTACTTCATAGCAGGGATTGTGTTCAGGTGAGTAGTGTCTTTTCTTGTGGCCATGTTATGGCTTCGCTTCCTTTCTGGGTTTTGACTACAACGTGTAACGAGATTTTGGGAAATTATGTGTTTGCGAAACTCCCTGTTCTTTGTGAAGGCCCCAATACTGCCATGTCTTGACACTAAATCTTTAAAAGCACATAAAGAAATAAAATGAATTGATTGGGGGAACATTTGCATGTAATATTTTCTCTTTGCTGTTTAACACAAGTTCAGTCTATCCCTGAAACCAAAGGTGCCTTTCCTAAACTCAGATCTTCTCGGGCCAACAGGATGGCCCTTCTTAATGCTTAGGTTGGCATGAGCATGTTTAGTAGATGATGTTTGAAATGGGCTTAGGTTTCAAGACAATGCCTTCAAGACTGGCTATGTAGAGCACATCAGACAAAGCTGCAGGGAAAGATGGCCAATATCTCAGACAGAAGTTCTTTGAGATTTTCCCTGGCTCCTATTATTGACTATTTAGTATGGTAATCATAGAATCATAGAATGTTTTGGGTTGGAAGGGACCCCTAGAGGTCATCTAGTCCAACCCCCTGGACTCTTTGCGCTTTAGTGTGTTGTATTTAAGGGGACTGTAACTGTACCTACAATAGTCTAACAGAATGCCATTAGCTCACATCAGCTGTTTTACAGGAGTGGGTGAGTTAACAACCATGACAAAGAAATGGTGGAAACACATTTTACAGTGTTATTGTTTAGTCAGCTGTAACTGAGTTCTCGTTGCCTCAGCGCAGCAGAGCGGTCATTGCACTGATGGTTTTGGAGGGCTGTGGGAATAGCTGAAGGTACAAGATTTCCTTGCTGTTAATAGTTTTAGAGGGGAAGAGGAGACACGGTGATGTTGTAGCTAAGACACGAAGGGTGTAATCAAAGTGTGCATTAACTAGTCCTACCACCTGCCATCAGGTGGGAGTGGGTGGGAGAGGGCATGGGGCCCTGGGTAGCTGCGCTCTGTTTTCCAGTTACTCACTTTCCACTCCCCATTTCAGTGTTTCAGTGTATTTTTACCTGACTTCTGCATGCTTTACCCAACACTTCTCTTCATTTTCTTTTACTGTCTCCATCAGGCTTCACTCATCTGATGAAAGCTTTTGGTATTCTGGGAGAGTCATTTTCTGTTTGGACTACATAGTTTTTACTCTGAGGCTGATCCATATTTTCACAGTTAGCAGGAATCTAGGACCCAAAATTATTATGCTGCAGAGGATGGTAAGATTCTGGCAGCTATTCAAGAGAGTCTAAATAAATGATGTGACGCCTTGTTTTTTCTCAAGAGTGAAAATCACCACCCTTCTGATGATGGCAGCAAGTTCTCTCCTTCTCTTAAATCTGCTAAACAGGATTAATTAAGATTTAAATAGGAACTAATTAAGAGCAGGGCCTCTTTCTCTCCCTCTGCACAGGGAGAGAGTAAAGATCAGGCTGAAGAACAGAAGAGGAAATTTGTTTCCTGGTAGCTTTTGTCTTACATGTCTCAAATGTTTCAGTGGTATATTCCATCACTCTTGTTGCTCACATGAGTGTTCCCCAAACAAGACAATGATGATAAATGGTATAGGAGGAGGATTTCTGTCTTCCACTGCATCCATCACACAAGTAACTGGAGAAGCGGGTGGTGAGGATCCTCTCATGGAGTAGCCTGGCTGATCCTGTCCTTTGTAGATGGAGGGGATGTTTGCTGGCAGACTGGGAAAAGTAACAGGAAGAGAGTGAGGTTCTGTATAATACAGACATGGCTTGCTGTAGGTGTGGGAATGAGGAGCATTGGAGAACTGGAGGATGTCTGTTTGAATCTTCCTTCCAGTGATACCTCTGCACACATGCACGCACACTCCAAAGAAAAAAAGATTTGAAGTGCACTCAACATGGGGAGCATTTGGGGAATGGCACTCAAAGGGCATGTGAAGTGAGTATTGCTAGGAGTCCTTAGGAGAGGTTTTCCCTGTCTTTCTGCATTTCTGCAGTGGTTGGGTTGTCTCGTGCCATAGCAAAGGATTGGCATGTATGGAATTTAAAAACCAGCTGTGTGGTGACAATCGGAGTAATAGTGTGGTCTGCAGCTTACCCAGAAAGCCTTTATTTTGCCTTGTACCACTGCTGCAAAGCTGAAGTCTAGAGATTACCTGGTCCTAGAGTGCCTTATGATATGGGAGCAACAACAGAGAATTGTTTCCTGTACATCTTTCTCTTGTTTAGCCTGCTTCAAAAGGGATGAGTTTTGAGTAAGTCTAATAATAAAGATGCTTGGGGCTAGTGGAAGGTCAGGTCTCAGTGGAGGGGATATGCAACAAATGGGGAAGCTCAGCTAGAATACTGCCAGTCTTCGGCTACCTGTATATTGTTAAGAGCCAGAAATTCATGAAACTGTTAGCCAGAGTGTCTGGACTGTAAATGCTGGTTTGAAGCCATCCAGGGTGGCATTTTCAGAACTGGTGGCTGCTTTCACCTGACACTTGGCTGCGGGGTCTTGCAGCTACAGTTGTTGCATAAAAGTCTTTATATGTGGATCTGGCTTTCGTGGGTGGACTCTGATGCCAGGGGGACATCCTATGTTCTGAAATGTGCCCCGGTTTTCTGGTTGCATAAACATTTTCGAAGTTCCCTGAGTGGGAATGGTCAGATATTTGCGTGTGTGCGTGTTGGTGACTGTAAATTTATGAATCAGTGATCTGAAAGCATGCGTTGAAGTGATGCTAACTGTGTAGGCTTTTCTAATATTTGTCCTCTACCCAAATATCAAATCAGGGAGAAAAAAGGCATGTGTGGCTTGCAACAAGCATACAGTGGGGCACTGATGCATTTGCTTGTTGTCCTTTTCCAGATGATAGATGTCATCTTCTTCCTTGTACTTTTTCAGATGATAGATGTCTTCTTCTTCCTCTTCCTCTTTGCTGTGTGGATGGTGGCCTTTGGTGTGGCCAGGCAAGGCATCCTGAGGAAGAATGAGCACCGCTGGGAGTGGATATTTCGATCTGTCATCTATGAGCCATACCTGGCTATGTTTGGCCAGTACCCTGACGATGTTGACGGTACCTATTTTCTGTGGGAAGCTCTCCTGGGTGGGCAGAAGGCTCTCTCCTTTCAGTGGTTGTCCAGTCCTGTATTGACCCCTTTCCTCCAAGCAGCAACAAGGCAAGGCTTTATGTCTGATGGGGAGGCAGGGGAGGAGCAGGCCACACGTATTGTGGTCAGCAGCAGTGCCTGGGATTGGACCCAACAGAAGAGGGGGAGGGGGCTCACTGTTTGCTCTCCTCTCTTGCCCTCTGAGGTACCACCTACAACTTTGACCGCTGCACAGTTTCTGGGAATGAGTCCAAGCCCTTGTGCGTGGAGCTGGATGCCAACAACCAACCCCGCTTCCCAGAGTGGATTACCATTCCCCTTGTCTGCATTTACATGCTCTCAACTAACATCCTCCTTGTGAACCTGCTCGTGGCCATGTTTGGGTACGTAATAAAGGACTGATCACTTGCTTGTGATCTCTGTATCAATATCTCTCTGAGGTGTTGCACCATGCAGAGAGACCAAACACCTGAAATGTGCTTTTTCCAGAAATCCTTGCTGGTTACTCTGCAAGCTGTGACACAGAGTTGAGTTAATAAGGGGAAGTCCTTCATATCAGACTTCAGGAGTGTGTTGCCCTCCTGTCTCACTTTTGACTTGTGAATACAGTTGGATCAGTGTGGTGGCCCTGTTCTCCTTCCCAGCCCTGCTTCTTTTCTGCTTTACACTCCCTTGCAGCATGACAAAAATACTTATAACCCCTGGGTATCATTCTTGAGGTCCGCTATGTTTATTTTTGCTGTTTTGATGGCACTTTGGCAGTGATAGACTTGGCAGGAATTTGCTTTGGCAACAGGAGTATTTACAGGAACTGCTAAGGACCCTTGGTTTGCCTCTAGAGGATCTCCCTTCTGAATATCAGTGCCAATTTTTCCTGGCCCAAGATAAGATGTATTAGTGTGATGAATTGAGAGCCCTTCAGCTTTGGGATCTGCTCTCCCCTCTGCTCTGAACCTTTCTTCCCATGCTGACCTGGGCTCCAAAGACAGTCAGAAATGTGACTTTTGGCAAGGTAGGTAGGACTGGTGCAGTATATCTATCTATTGGACATGTGTTTTCCTAACCTGCACAGGACCTGGGGGCAGAAGACAATGCTTACACCCCCTAGAAAGGGTGAAAGCAATTCACGTTAATAAAGGAAAGTATAGCAGTAAGCCAGCTCTACCCTAGAAGCCTTTGATATTTATTACAACACTTATTTTAACAGCACCTGGTGGTAACAGTTCTGGTTTATGCAGTTATGCCAGTAAAAACCTAGTTTTTGCCAGTTCAGCTTATTTTGTGGAAGGACCCAGCATGAATTCTCTAACAACACTCTCGGAGTTTTGCATAGTTCATTTTAACAATAGACTGAATCATTTGATCAAGCAGGAGTGCTGTGTTGTACTGCGCTCAGGGAGCCTGGTGGGCAGACAGCGGTCCCAGATGGTTTTGTCTTGATGCAGTTAGAAACGTGTGAATCTGTGATGGCTCTTCCTAAGACCCCTGTGTATATAGTATTTGTCAGTCTTTAATAATGCTGATGTCCATTAGACACCTGTCCAATCAGTGTCTCTATATGTTGTAATTATAATTCTATATTAATTTTAACAACAGAGAATCCAACTTTTTCTTTGCACCCAGTATGCATTAGCTGAGAGGGATGAATATTACAGCTTAGATACTTCTGAAATTCAAGATTGTGTTTATCTTCTAAAACAATAGACAATTTCCACCAGCGGAAGGTTTTAGCTTATCTTGTGTAAGGGTCTGTTAGGATCTCAACACAGACATTTTGGAAAGACCCATCTGCCATTTAATGTCAGCAGTGAAAGGTCAAGCAGTCTGCAAGCTGTTTTGTTCTCGTGGTTGTTGCTTTGCTGGGTTCATACAGTGCTCAGTAGAGTAGGTTTGATCCATGCCTGGAGCATTCTTAATGCCCCTAGTAAAAGTCTCGGGATCTTTTCAATTTTTGTAAATGGTCTATTTTTAGGGTTGGTGGTTTTTTTGCTTAGAAAGAAGTTAGCTGATGAATTAATGAGATACAGTGTCTTGCAAAGAAGCATCCTGTTCTCTTGTGTCTAGACTGGAAGAAAATTGCCTAGAGCTAAGGTAGTGAAAGTATATGGAGTATTTTCTCCCTGTTCCTTTTTTTTCCAGTTTGTTTGTAACTTAAGGGGTTTTTTTTCCTACTGTCTTAGTTCCTCCCATTTCCATATGTCTCTCTAAAAAGGAGGACAAACTCACTAACTTCCTAATCAGTAAAAATTACCAGCTCCAGGATGACTTTACAAAAACATGTCCTGGTATAAGCAAAGAGAAACTTTGTGTTACTTGGCTCTAAGATGGAGTTATTTGGTGAGTAACTAATGCCATATGTATTTGCTCTTTCTTTGCCTGTTAGTTACACTGTTGGTTCAGTACAAGAGAACAATGACCAAGTGTGGAAGTTCCAGCGTTACTTCTTGGTCCAAGAATACTGCAGTCGCTTGACCATCCCCTTCCCTTTCGTCATCTTTGCCTACATATTCATGGTGATGAGGAAATGTTTTAAATGCTGCTGTAAGAAAGAAAATAAAGAGCCATCGATTTGTTGTGAGTAGGATTATTCCTTATGACTGGTTTCGGCTGGGATAGAGTTAATTTTCTTCCTAGTAGCTGGCATGGTGCTGTGTTCTGGATTTAGTACTCGAAGAATGTTGATAACACACTGATGGTTTAGTTGCTGCTAAGCAGTGCTTACACCAGTCAAGGATTTTTTCAGCTTCCCCCGCTCTGCCAGGTGCACAAGAAGCTGGGAGGGGGCACAGCCAGGACAGCTGACCCCAACTGGCCAAAGGGGCATTCCAGACCATATGATGTCATGCTCAGGGGGAGCCCCAACTGGCCACAGGGGTATATATCCCATGCCATATGGCGACACGCTCAGTATATAAACTGCGGGGAGTTGGCCAGGAGAGAGCGTTTGCTGCTCTGGGACAGGCTGGGCATCAGTCAGCAGGTGGTGAGGAATTGCATTGTGCATCACTTGTTTTGTAAATTCTGTATATTCTATTTTTTCATTTTATTAGATTTTCTTCTGCTGTTTTATTAAACTGTCTCAAACCCACAGGCTTTACTTTTTTCTGATTCTCTCCCCCATCCCACTGAGGGGGGTAGGGGAGTGAGCGAGGGGCCGTGTGGTGTTCAGCTGCCTAACAGGTGAAACCACGACAGAATTCAGCTCTGTGACAGGTGCCATTGCAGCTCTTCCATGGCATGGTGTGCCGAAATCAGGCCAGTAGCGTTTTGGGAAATTTTCAAGGGCAATGCAGACCTTGGAGGAAGTGGTTGTACTGGAAATGAGAAGCGGCTCATTCATGTTCTCCATCAAATACAAAACCACTGCGTTGCTGCAAATCTCTTCAGAAAGATTGAAATCAAAGCCCCTGGTTGCGTCTCAGCCATAATCTTCTTTCAGTACACAGGGTGTGCGCTCTCTGGGTTATGGGGAATGATATTCCTAACTCCTTATGCTAAAACCCCAATTGAGAATTGCCGTGATCCCCACCCTCCAATTGCTTTGGTCTTGGTCTGGTTAGAGAGCTTTTGTGTACTACCATGAGACCTGCTTTCTTGTCTAAGCCATTTTGTGGCAGAATTACCTTATGTATGTAAATCGATTAAGCCTTCAAATTAATCCTATCAGTTTAGAACTGCCTGTGCTGCTTCCTAGCTTTGAAAGATTTTTTTTTTTTTGTATTGGAGCACTAAATAAATTCATCCAGTGCCTTTAGCAGCTGAAAGTCATCTTCATGGTCTGCATGAAAAATGTAACCCATTCCATTTGTCATTAGCATCTGATAGTGCCTCCCTCCTGCACTGCTCCCAAGTGGCCAAGATCCCTGATCTTGCATGCTCTGAATGTTTAGGTAAATTGTACAAGAGGTGGTCTTAGTCTCTGCTTGCCACTCCACCTTCTGGAATTGCATTTCTTTTTGTCCTTCCTTTACAGTCTCCCAGCTAATACAGCTCGTAGCTGCTAGGGCAGCCTAGTAGAGCACAATCATCTCCAGCGGCTCTTCTGCCTGCTGGTGAGTGACTGCAAGAGAATGCAGAGTCTCCTGGCCCTCTGGGCATGACCAAAGGGGCAGCCTACCTCAAAAATGCAGGAGTGTCTGAGTCAGCCCTCTAGCTATTTCCCCCTTATATACTCTGTCAGAGGGCACAGATATGAATTGTTTTAAAAAGTTTTTTTTCAAATGGAGTGTTTTCTCTTTCTTTAAGTGCCATTCAGAAGCAGATGAAAGAGGATAAGTTAAGTTAATTGACATACTTATTCCCATCCATCAGCAACCTGACTGTTGCCCTGCAGCACAGGCTGGATTTATTATTAGTTTAGGAGAAAGGTGCCTGCTTTGGGGTATAAAATTCCTTAGCACTGACTAAATCGTTTTGGCTGTCCAAATCACTGACTGCTTGATTTCCTTGCTGGAGAGGTTGTTTAATGGCAGATATTTCTGCCAAAGTGATGCACAGTTGATGTTGCTGCTCTAAGAGCAAATGAAAGAATTAATTTGAGCCAGAATATCGTTGTGGTTGAGCTGGTGACAGGAACTGAGAACTGCATGGAAAAGGCATACTAATGCATTGACTACTGCAAAATCCTGGCTTCTCCACTTAATTCTTATGGAAATGGTTGGGGTTCGGGTGCTTAAATGCCTGTTGGTATCTGAGAGAACGACTGTGGCCTGTGAGGTCAGAGGGGCACTGAGTGGAGGAAGTGGGACTTCAGTCATTTGCCAGCGTATGGGCTTCTTTTGTCTTGGCTAACTTTTTTTTTTGTTTTATTAAAACCCATGTGGTTTGTGCTGTCCTGCTGGAACAGGATAAAATGCAGAAGTATTATCCTGGAGGACTTTGATGCCTCAAAGTAGTTTGCTCTGTGTCACTCTTTAATTTACAGCATCAACAGGAGATGCTTTTTTAGAGAAGACAATGCTTCATTGTTTTGAAGTGGTTAATTTCTGTGATAAATCACACAACATAGTTCTTAACATGTGTTATTCTTAATGATCCAATATGGGATAAGGTAGAAACAAATGGAAAGCTTAAACTCAGATATGAACTTTCTGGAATGTCCTATGCCTGTTTAGGTGGCTGCCATTTTACAAAGCACCCACATTAACCAAGACTCAAAAAATTAAGAAAGACTTTTAGAGCTTATTGGGGGTTTTGTTCATATTTTCTTTTTTTAACCAACCCTGGTTGCCCAGAGCATACAGTAAGATGCATTAATTTTGTGTTTATCAGAGCTGTGTCACAGGTGGGAAGTGGGGCTGCAAATGCTCTGGATGCAGAGAAGGGAATCGTTAGCCTCTGAATGCAAGAACTAACCCAGCCTCTTTGCATCTTAGCATTGGAAAGACAAATTAACTGAATCTAGTCTTGTTGTTTTTCTTCACATACATTTTCCAGGCTCAAAAAATGAGGACAATGAAATTCTGGCATGGGAAGCTGTCATGAAGGAAAATTACCTTGTCAAAATCAATACCAAAGCAAATGATTCATCAGAAGAGTACGTCTGCCCTTCTTTGCCTTCATTCTCTTAACTTTCTGTTGAATATTTTTAGTAAAGGCAAGTTTTCAGCAGCTCTAAATGTTTGCAAACTAATGAATACATAAATAAACTCAGCATAAATGTGCCTTTTCTTTTAAAGTAAAATGATAGCTTTTTTGTCAGCTGCTGCAGACTGTCTTCAGAAATAATCGATTGGGCTGGTAAAATGATAATGGCAATATTGCAAGGGTTATAATGGCATATTATGCATACAGTAGCTGGGTAGATGTATTAAACACACTTGTTCCAAGTACCTGTCTCGGTATTTCTCAAACAATTTCACCTTTCTATACTTGAGTCTTTCTGTTTCACCACCAGAGGAGAAAGTGTTGTCTTCCTATGGTGTTTTGAGGTCTCATCATGGAAAGCAGTGCTGTAGCTGACTCGTTTTATAACATTATGTGGTTAACATAGGATATTTGGTGTTAGACTGGGACTATCAAGCATTCCCACAGCATCCATCTATATGGAGGTCTGTACTTAACAGCATGAGTAGGAAAGACCCCTGGAAGAGGGGAAGATGCTATTTGGAATGATGGTATCTGAAGGTTGGTAACTTGGACTACTCTTCTTTGACTGCTGGATCATGAAACTTTATCTTTGGGACCTGCCTCAGTGTTTTCAGAGTCTAAAAGGAAAAAGAAATATAAAGAAAGCTAAAAAAGAGCAACAGTAACCTGCTGTATATGAAGGCATAATTTTGTAGCTAGCCTCCAGCAGCCTGAGTATTTCCCTAAATCAAATGTGAGGGAAGAGCTGATAAGAATGGACAGGAAAGACCAGACTCTTCCATGCCTCTCTGCCCCTACTGTGGACATTGCTGTCCACAAGTAAGAGTTTATGTTAAGACTACCCAGAGGCACCTGGCATTGAATAAGCTGACAAACAAATACAAAAAAATAGCTTTTATACTGGAAGCAGAAGTGCCTTGACAAGGAAAATGGAATAGCGCAGCACTAACAGTAATTCATGTGTTAGTTAATATACTTGTGATAAAAACAATAGCAAACCACCTGCAGCCCTGCCTTCTTGGAAGGTCGAAAGACTGGTGCTCCCACGTGGGGCTGCCTGCAGACAGTCTGTTTTGTAACTGACCTCTGACTACAGGCAAAGAGGGCCGTCTTCCGACAACTTCAGACTCTGTAGTTGCCTTAGCTCCACTCTTTGGCCAAAGACAGAGACTAGATCTCTCTACTGTCTGCTCCAGATGGACCCCTGCAAAGCAGTTTGGCACAGTTTAGCAAAGGGGGGGGTTGCCAAGGCTTCTCTAATACCTGGACTCAGTCTTCTCCTCTGTGTCCTCTCTTTTTTCAGGATGGTGCATCGATTTAGACAACTGGATGCAAAGGTACTTGTATTTCAGACTTCTCGGGGGGGATTTACTTCTGTCTGGTAAACCAGGTAGTGGTCCACAAGGAAAATGAGCATCACTGAGAGTCATGTTCAGTCTTTTTACTATCACCAGGACCCCATTTTAACTGGGCTTTTTTAATGTGCTCCTTTGCACCTTTGATTCTATATGTAACTTCACATTGTGCTGGAAAATGAAGTAGACAGGTGCTTGCTTAACGTTGAAGAAGTGTTACTCAGTATTCCTTATTGGATGGAATTGAAGTAAAAATAACTTCTATCTTACGAAACTGCAAAATTCTGCTGTGTAACAGGCCCATGGAAAACCATTGGGAAGAAGGGGCATTACACACTTAGAGTATGCCCTTCTCAAACATGCATTCTGTCAACTTTAGCCTCTAGTGCTGAAGGCGTGATGCAATTAATCCTACTTTTTTGGTTGTTTAACCTCTGCTTATAAAATGAAGTGGCATTTCAGATATACTGTGGAAAGCCTGGTGATGCTTCAGATAGCACAGGCAACTTCTGCTAGGTAAACAAAGGATGTTCTATACGTATTGCAGGGTAGGAAGACCTTTAATTATGATTAAAATGACCAATGCTCATCTGATTCACAGAAACATCGTGTGTTGAAGCAATATAAAGCTACCAATCTACTAGAGAGCACATCATTATCAGAATTGTCATACAAGTATACTTTTTATGAGTGTGATACTGAAAAGACCTTCATAATGGGTATTTTTTTGAGGGCTTGATTGAATTATGAATTTTTTTCTCTGAAGTGGGGAGTTGCTTTGGTGTGAAGAACAGGCTTTTTAACAAAGGTGAAAAGGCCTGCATGTACTTCAAAATGCTTCTTTTGCTGTCAAATAATTAAGATTACAAAATAATAGATTGCTTTCAGGACTGAAATGGAAATGATGAGCAACCAAGTATGTTCTAGTAATTCTCCTCTTAAAACTGAAAGGAAATATGATAACTTTAATTCTCTACTGAAAAGCAATACCCAAATTGTACCTCATATTCTGTGAGGGAATACCTTACAGCAAGCTGTTTTGTTTAGTCCTGCCTTCAGCTTTAATGACAGAAATGTCCTGAGGCCAGCACTTAGCAGTAGTGCCCTTGAGAGCAAGGCACTCCAGGGATATCTCACTGGCTCTCACTTGAGATGATGTCCTAAAACCAAGTCTGAGGATATAACAGAGTCCTAGGCATCAGCCTTGATCGTAGGGGTAAACTTTTCATTAAACTTGATGCGATGTCCCGAGGGATAATGGACTTCAGTTATGGCACGGGGAGGGTTTGAAGGAAGCTCCATGTGTCAGAATGAATGTTCCACAAAACTCCACTGACCTGCAATCTCTGCTTTGAAGGAGCACAAGGAGTCTAGATAGGAGCTTGTAGGTGTCATGATGGCTACTTCTTAACTGGGTGAGATGCATTAAGGGCTCACTGCATTAACTGCGTTGATGAAAACTGTAACTGGGAGTGTCCTTTCAAGCACTGTGGCATTTGGTATAACAATTGGAGAGGCAATTACTTTTTACTCATATTGCTTATTAGCATTGCTTTCTTCTGCTTGTTCATTTTGTTCTCTTCCTTTCCCTTCCTTCCAAGCTGTGATCATCTGTTGGAATGAGTTAGATTGACTTTATATATACAAAGCTTTTTTTTTTTTTTTTTTTTTTTTAATTCTTAAGCTCTCCGATTTGAAAGGCCTGCTGAAAGAGATTTCCAGCAAAATCAAATGAGTGCAGCTGAAACCCAAGAAGCAGCTACCTGAGCAGGGTAAGCCCTCTTTAAATTCATTCTCTGACTTGAATGAGTTTTCAGCATCTGTGATGTTAAATTGGTATGTCTCTGGAAGAAGAGTTAATATTAATTATTGATGCTTGTATTGATGTTGTCTAATATTGGAAAAAAAAAGAAGAGCTAAACTCTCTTCCTCATTTGTGGAGTTTTTTTAAAACATAATTTTCCATCTGGTATTTCTAACAATTTTTGGCAGGGTTTAAAATATCTGATTTTGCTCCATTGCCTTTGAAAAACTGCGAATAACCCAAAGTTATTTCAGTTGCCTTTGTGTTGGAAGTACTCTGGAAAATTAGGAGCTGTTGTGCTGGATCCGTTACAGTTGGTTCATTCTAACTCTGAAGAACATAAAAAAAAACAAATAAAAAAAGAATTGTGGGTAGGAATAAGGTTTGTTTTCCCATTGTCAAAGTGGGGCATTATGGGGGATCACTGTAGCCTTCCTGTGTCCTATACAATAAACTGCAGAGTGAAGAGTTGACCCGAAGTCTCCAGAGCTGCAGTTCAGTGTCTGGTCATGAGCCTTGTGGCCTTTTTCATCAAGTTCTGTGGAACTTGGGTTGGAACTTGGGTTAGAGCCACAGGTACCAGTGGGATGTGAAAGCCAGGCAGAGTATTGACGGATGCAGAGAACTCCCGTCTTCTTTAAAGACAGTGGATTAAGAAGTGTAGCTGTTGACAAGGATAATCTGGAACAACTTGATCAGCCTGAACATTAGAGCCTGGCTCCTTCTCCCATAGAGGGTTTTTCTGCAAGATAGCTTATACTTGTGCCAGATGTTCCTCAGTCAGTTGTCTCAACATTTTTTCAGGGATAACTTCATATTCACTTGTCCTGAAGTTCAGTTTAGTTATGAATGACTTGCAATCACCTAATAAAATCTACAAGGATCACCAGTTCCTGGGTGTTTTCTTGGATGTGGTGAACTGCAAGTCATCTACAGTATAATGGAACACTGGAGGCCATCTAGCCCAACCCTGCTCTAAACAATGCAAGCTCAGATCAAAGGTAGCTGCAGTTTTGCTGAAAAATAGGTTGCAATTCAGTAAGAAAAATGCAAATTTTACAGTTACCTGGGGATTACTGGCTACACAGGCACGAAATGGGGGGAAATCTGATGAGACAGCCGTTCTGCAGAAAAGCATCTGAAATAGAATATTAAATAGCTAGTATTTTGTTTTCTGAGATGTATGGGACTGAGTTTCAAGGAAGACAATGGAGTGGCTGGAGAGTGTTCAGAACAGTGATAAAGAGGATCTGCAAGTCTTAACAACGTAATCTGTAGAAAGGAGGGAATTAATTACAGTTAGCTAGACTGGGAAAGAAGATACCTGATTATGATGGAGCTTGTGGAAACAACCTCTCATTATATATAATCAGTGCCTTGAAAAAATTGAGTCCCTTTCCAGTTTATGCCTGGTAAACTCTCTAGATGGTATCCCATCTGTGATCAAACTGCTTTGCACGTGAGCTGTCCTGACTCTGAAGCTGAGCCTTGGCAGCCCGCGGTACTAACGTCACGGTGTGGACAGAGAGGTTAGTGTCTCACAGGAAGCAGATGTGCATATTATACAATCTCATCTGAAAGGGAGTGCTTGTATCTGTGCTGACCGTCTTCAATTTGAGATGCTGGATTGTCTGTTCCAGGTACTTTGCATGCAGGTGTTTCTTTTGCTTTCACTTCCTGACAGCTAGGATCTCTGCTACTCTGCTAAGACACCATGCTCTGGAAGGGTGCCACAAAGAGCTCCTTGATCCCCAGTGTTGCACAAGACATCCAGTTTTCTGAGCTGATCCCAGGAGGATGAAAGCAAAACGTAGGTGGGCTAGAAGCTCTACTCTAAAAAATTTTCTTTTGCTCACACAGGTACTGATTCATCAAGAATAATTTCTCCGAGCTGGCAGTAACGACCAAGCAAATGGTAACTGATCCACCAGGGTGTCAATGTCTCAGCAGCAGTTACTAGGATTTTTTTTTGTTTTTATTTTTTTGATCAAACAGCCCTTTCTGCTTGTTGCAAGATGATGGTAAAACATTAAGACGACTGTTTATCTCCTGGCAGGACTCCCATGTTACCCAAGCTCTCCTTTTTCCTCATCTCCCCTGGTGTTCAATGGCAGCAATTAGTCCTTGTCAGCTGCTGTTAAGAAGCACTCCTAATTCCAAGAATTCTGCTGCTGCCAAGATCACTTTGCTTTTCAATTTCACTCAAAGGGACCTGTTCATGGGTTTCCTTTAGCCACTAATTGCTTGTCTTAATGAATCAATCTCCCTTCCCTTTCCTTCATGTAGCCAGATCTAGCTTGTTACTTGAGTGGTCTGTCTGTCAGACCTGCTGAGGTCTATAGTGCTGGCATGCCACAATACGATGTATTTCAGCATCATCCCCTGGAGGAAAGACAGCCTTTGGTCCAACCATGCACCCATATCTCAGACTTTACATGAACGGTGTGGATTTCTTCCTGCTCTACCTGGAACTGTGCAGCAATGTAGAAGCTCAACCATTACAGCCCTGCATGGGAAAGACTTAATTAATCTGGAAATTGTTTCCAAAGGCCTCGTGTGCAATCCTTGCTTGTTTCTTTAGTGATAATTTGTATACTTGGAGCATTGCAATTTAATTTTTTCAAACATCTGTTTGCAGATGTTTGCATTTTGAAATGGAGAAGAGATTGTTGGCCAGCTTTAAATATTGTGATGCTTGCTATGGTGAGGTTGCTCTTTCTGCTTTCTCTCTAAAATAGCAGCTCAGTCTTGTGGTGTTTTGTGTGGTATAACTGGATGCATAACGAACTGAAGGTAAACCACTACTAATGGCATTTATTTACCTTACAAAGCATTGTATTCATCTTCATCCCCAGGGCCTAGGAACAATCTCCCAAGATGTTTGATTTTGAAGGTTTAGGTGTTTTTCTTTTGCTGGCAATGGCTATCATAGCCCACACACTTTACCACGACTTGCAGCTGGTCTAAGGGCTGTCAGGCAGAATATATGCGTGCTTACATGGGTGCCACATGAGGTCTCCAGATGAGTAGTCAGGTAGATGGAGAAAGAATGTCTGCTGAAGCAGAACACTCCCCAGGTGAGTCACCTTGATGGGTGGAAATGCAGCCGCTTGCTGCCTGGCTAGGATCCAAAGCCGGTGTGCACACCTGCCTCTGTGCACCATAGCATGTTCCAGCCCAGGTGTGCTGTGAAAACATGTTGGTCCAAGGTGGTGAAGACAGAACAAGGCTGGTTTGTGTGGTTTGGTGTCTGCTTCAGCACAGGGCTATGAAGCGGTGTTGTACGTGTGGAATGTTGCTACGTTAGGATGCAGCAGATTGAGGCGGCCAGCACATGCACGTGTCGTTTACTGGAGCTGCTGCTCTGCTTATCTTTGTAGCTGAAAATGGAAGTTTTACAGCAAAAACTGTGATGAGGCATTATCAGAAAGGTTACTGTGCTTTTCTTGCTGCTTCACGTTATCTAACTTTACTGTGTGCCATGCATTACATGATTCTGGGGGATATAGCACTACCAATAGCAGCATTGCTTGTTTACATGTGGAAATATTTGTGTTTTCCTGTGAAAAAGTTTATAAAGGACTCAGGCTTTCATGGACTTCCATGGCAATTAGCTTGCATCATAAATTATTTGGATAAGTTTCCTTTCTAGAAATTATTTTTCCTATGTCCTTTGTATGCCTTGAATGTGAAAATTGTACTTTTAGTTCATTCCTTTCATATATAAAACCTGCAGTGTACTTGCCAGCAGCTCTAGTGCTCTGTTCTCTTGTAAAATGGCGAATATAACTTTGAACCATGTTCTGAAAACTCAAAAGCACAGAGTTTGTGTCTGCCCACTACTGCAGCCCAGCCCTGACCTCCAACATGCACCCCACGCATGCAGCCCCATGGGATCTTCTCCAGGCTCCTCTCCCTCCCCAAGCCCTGGGGTGCCGATGGAGCTCCAGCCCAGCTGGGCTTGGGCGGCAGGGTGGCACCGCACCTCCCCGGGGAGCACCCAGCCCTCTGCTCCCTCCAAACCCTGGCACCAGCCGGCTGCTGGCTGGGTGCTGTGGGTGTCCTGGCAGGGAAGGCCAGTCCTGGGTGCAGGGGGAGAGTCTGCATCAACCCTTCCCTCCGTCCCCTCCTGCTCTCTCCAGCTGGCAGAGGACAGCAGCAGAGCAGACGACTACCTGCACCAGTCCCTGCTGTACTTGCAGAGCCCACAGGACGGCCCGGTGGCTGGGGAGCCCCGACTACCCGAAGCGGGGCCAGGGCGCCCATGGGGGCGCTCCCTGCCGCCCTCTCCCACCCCTGCCCTTGGGCATCATGCTTGGGGAACAGCCCCAGGCTCAGCCCCGCCAAAGGGAGGAAAGCGTGTAGCTGGGCTGATGTGGGGAAGCTGTGCTGCTGAGGCTGTGGGATTTGTGACTGTCTGTGTGTACCTAGAGCTCGCTGGGCTGCATGTGAGGGATCAGCGGCAGGAGAAGCTCCAGGTCATCTACCAGGGTGTGTGAGGGCAGTGGGGTGTCAACGGGGACTGGCGGGGAGGAGGAAATACCCTGGGCAGGGAGCAGCATGGGTGGAGCAGAGAGCGATTTCAGGGGCACGTGGGGTATTTGTGGCCAGCACCTTCCGTTGATTCTGTTGGCCCGTGCTCCTTTCCTGGTCATGGGAAGAGCTGGGTGGGGTGGCCCTGGCAGGAGGGGTCCCTTGGGTCCCCGCAGATCCAGGTTCTGACCTTGGCTCTGTTCCTCTCTGTTCCAGCCCTTCAGGGCATGAAGGATGACACCAGCTGCTCCGTATCAACCCTGTTCATCCTAAGAGCTGCAGAGAGAAATTTGTCTTCTGGATTCAGACTAGCAGTGCTCCAAGAACAGCTCCGGAGGATGTGGAGGAGGAGAAGACCACCTGTCCTGCACACCAGCTTTCTGTGCTGCTGGAGCTCTGTGCAGAGCTGATCGTGGGCACAGCTGAGCATGCATGGAAGGCTGGGTGTCTCCCGGCCTCTCCCTGCCTGTGGGACAGCTCTAGCCTTCAGGCACAGCCCAGCCCCTTTGCCTGCTCCCAGGTTGTCCCTCCACTTGGCCTTCTGCAAACAAACAGTCTGGCTTCTTCACCTTATCTACATGTCTTTTCTTCGTGGAAATGAAAAGGCAGAAAACTTGGGCCCGGAAGTACACAGGCCCTGGTACCGACCCTCCAGTAGGGTCAGTCCCTGCTCTGAAGTTCCTGTCACCTTCACAGATGCTTGAGGATCTCTCTCCATCTGGCCTGGGTCTCAATGCTGTAGAGGAGAAAGCTGGCATTGGATTTTAGGAGAACGGCCTTCTCCACACAGGGGAAGATGGGTTGGGGTGCTGAGCAAGGGATGCTGGCCTTGGTGAAGGAAGTCCTGGAGCTTTATTTTTTTCCTGCTGTTCCCTGCATATTTTCTAGGTATTCATTGCTGAGAATAACTGCTATTTCATCTCTACCAACCCCTCCACCAGCCAGTTGGGGCCACCAACTCAGACGGCAGCTGGAGCTGCAGAGAGCATTCATTGCCTGGGAGCCCAGCAAGGCTTCTGGCTCCTGCCCTGTTCCTCAGCTCCTGCCTTACTGTTGCAGGGATCAGCAGAGGGCAGGGCAGTCTCACCAAAGGGTGAGCAAGGACAATTCTCAGGAGACAGGGCCTCCCCCTTGAGCAGTGATCATCCCAGCTCCCCAGAGCAGCCCCACAGACATGAAACTTCTCCCAGTGCAACTTGTACCCATTGCCTCTTGTCTTTTCCATGTGGCTCCTTGTGAAGAGAGGCCCTGTGTCCTCTTTGCAGGACCCTTTAAGTACTATGATGAGGTATGTGTCCCTGAGCCTTCTTGTCGCCAGGGGGAAGAGACTTAATTCTTTCAGGGAATTCCTTCCCTCATGGGGCATGTTCTCCTGCAGGTGCCAATGGGCACCCCACCTAGCTGGTGGCTCTACAAGCCTACCCAGAAGCTTAAGGTCTCCAGGAAGTTAGGCTTATTAGGCAGTTCTTTAAGGTTGTTGGAAGCATGGTGGTAGAGACCAGGATAGCCTGGGGTGAGCAGAGGTGGTCACCCAGACAGAGCTTTCTGTCAGGGAAGCTGCTGTCCAGGCAGAGGGCTGCAGAGACTGCACCTCCTTCCTGGGTGGAGGAGGGTGGAAGCTCCACCTGTGCAAGCTGTGTCTCGGTGGGGTTGCTTAGGCTGTGGGTGGAGGAGCTGCAGGAGGAAATTATCAGGCTATGCTATATTTGGGGGGGTGAACAAGAAATAGAATATTATTCAAGGCTTTGCAGGAAGAAATACTAGGGGCCTTTGGCACTGACCTCCAAGGACCACCAGACAAAAAGCTTCAACAGTGAACAGACAGCACCTTGGAGAAAGAGGTGCCACGGTCTCCGGTGACTGGTGGGACCAGGATATCACTTCACTCCTCTTCCTCTTAGGTACCAACCAGCAACAGATATGAAGCTTTGGCAGCGGACAAAACCAATGGGCAAGATTCACAGGGAGAAACTGCACCAGCAGCACATACTAAAAGCTGCAAAAGGGAGTATTGAGTGGTACTAGAGGTTGACTCTGCTGAGAGGCACTGAGGCGCCCATCTGCTGGCCTAATAGAGTCAGTGGAAGTTTGCTGCTTGCCAGGAGCCAAGATCTGGGATGTCACAGACAGACTGCCATGACTGGTAAAAAGCACAGACTTACTGTCCCCTACTTTTTTTTTCTGTGTGAGCCAACAGAATCTGGTGTTCACAGGTGACTTCAGTTACTCAGACATTTGTTGGGAAAACAATAAATCTGTGTAAAAGCCACCCATCAGGTTCCTGGAATGCATTGAGGATGGTGTCGTGCTACAGATGCTGGAGATGCTGACTAGGAGCAGTGGATTGCTAAATTTACTGCTCACAAACCAAGACTTACTTGACAGCATAACTACCAGTGTTATCCTTGGATACAACCACCATAACACTGTCGAGTTTAAGATCTTGCCGAGCACGCTGAGGACCAGTAGTAGGACAAAGACCCTGGATTTTAGAAGAGCCAATTTCAAATATGCTCAGAGCCCAGCTGCAAGGGACTCCATGGGAAGTATCCATGGGAGGGCAAAGGAGCTTGTGAATACTGGGAGTGATTCAAGAACAGCCTCCTGAAAGTACAGGAACAGTCCATCCCCTAGAAAGGGAAAGGAAGAAGGCAGAACAAAAGACCACCGTGGCTTAACAGTGAGTTTGGGGTGGGTTTAAAAGCAAAAAAAGAAGCATACTGGCTGTGAAAAGGCATCCAGATAGCCATCGGGGACTACACGAACCTTGCTAGGTCATGCAGATATGTGGTCAGGAAGGCTAAGGCTCAGCTAGAAAATTGGCCAAAGATGTCAAGTTCAAGAGAGGGTTCTTCAGATACACGAGCAGTAAGCAGAAACACAGGAAAGACATAGACCCATTACTAATCATGGCAGGGAAGCTAGTCACTAGTAATGCTGACAAGGCAGGCATTCCCAGTACCTTCTTTGCCTCTGTCTTTACCGGCATAGCTGGACCGCAGCTCACAAGATCAAGTAGCTATGATAATGCATGTGTTGACCCACCGGTAGTGGAGGAAGGGCTGGTCTGCAGGCCAAAGGGATCTGTGTGGCTGGGGAGCAGCCTTGCTGAAAGGGACCTGGGGGTCCTGGTGGACAACCAGCTGAACATGAGTCATCAGTGATTTGCAGCAATGGGCAAATTGGATCCTGGGATGCATCCACAGGGGCGTTACTAGCAGAGACAGATGCATGATTGTCCCACTCTACTTAGTGCTTGTCAGGCCGCAGCTGGAGTACTGTGTCCAATTCTGGACCTCAGAATTCAAGAATCACTGCACCTGTGTAAGCCATAGTCAGAAATCAAACAAAATGAGACCAGAGGTAGAGGACCCTACTAGTCTGTCTTGGCCATTACTGCAAAACAGCTGAAGATGAAGATGCTGTTTCTTCCTCCACCAGTATTTGGGTTTTGCTGATACTGAATCTGAGCCAGGTTGTGCTCCAGTGTCCATAGACTGTTCAGACCAAGCATGAAAGATGCACAGCAGAGGGTCCTAGATATTGCTTAAAAGAGCATCCTGTGGGAACAGGGATCTGGTCTCTCTGCCGCTGAGAACAGACTGGTTTTGCTCTCATGACTGGAGGCAGGAGTTCAGAGATGTGAAGAAGACAGGAGCCAGCTTGTGTTTGAAGAGGGCCTGGGGCTTTAAATCCAAATCTACACCTGGAAACACACTTGGGGAAGAGATAGAACGCCTGTTCTGAAAGGATTCTTAAGTAGTTCCGTCTTGCCAAGCTTTGAGTGTGTGTTTGTTTTTCCTAAGAAAACTACTAATTTGGGTAAATCCCTTTGGAGGAAAGGGGGTTGCTTCCCAAGGAAAGCTCTCCCCAAAAAGTTCCCAGTGAGTTAGGTACAAATGTCTCCTTTTTTTTTTTTTTTTTTTTTTTTGTATCTCTCTGTGGTCCTTCCACTCCTTCTGGCCCAATGCACTTGAGAGGGGGGGCAGTGGATGGGAGAAAGCAGGCTTGGGTTCTCCCTGCAGCTGCAGAGGCCAACTCCAAAGATGGCCCATCCCAAGCACCTGCTGGCAGGGTCTGTTACCCACCTTTCAGTTGAGGTGTGAGCTGGAGCATCTCTGCCCAGCTGAGAAATCCTGCCAGGTGAAATGACTGCTTTGTTGTCAGTGGACTATTCAACATTAAATGCGCTCTTATGGTGGCTGGCTGGCTCCTGGGACAATGGTCAATTTGATACAGCAGTGAGAGCTGTGAATTAGAAGACCTTTGCCCAGACATACACATCTTGTCTATTTAGGCTTTTTTAATCCATGGCAATACGTATTTTCCTGGCTTTTGCTTCTGTGCCCCAAGAGGTGATGGCTCTATCCTGCTTTTTACTTCCCTTACATGATAATCTAAGCTGGGGATGCACAAATTTAGCATCATGGTATTCTAGCTCCTGATCTCTCTAGGCCTGTGCCTCCTCTTCTGTGCAGATGGAGATGGTTGCAGACAGATGGAGATTTAGTCACAGCCTCTTCTTTGGTGGAAGCTGCTCTGGCCCAGAGCCAGCACAGAGCTGAGAGGCATGGGCTGTGCACCTTGGAGAGTCCTTCTCTGCATGGCACCCACTGATCTTGATGTGTCCCGGGCCTCAGGAAAGTGTTGGAAGGTTTGGCTCCCAAAGCTTCCTGCTAATTAGCATTTGCTGTGCATCTTGGAGAGAATGAGGTAGGCATTTTTGGCAGCTGTTACTGCTGGGTATTAGCAGACCTTAAAATTGGGGCACGTGCTTGAACAAGCACAGCTTAGACATCCTGGAAGGAGCTGGATGCTGTTTGCTCTTCTCTGTCGACATGTGAGGGTTCGTCTGGTTTCAGGTTGACACTAGAGTGTTGTGGGTGAGTGAGGGGGTTACTATGTGTATACAAGTTGGCCTTTAGACGGCCAGTCCTGTCACCCTGGGTCCCAGCGAAACCTCCTAGCTGTCTTCCGTCCACCTGTGGATGCTGGTCAAGACTGGGCTGACCTGGAAATTGAGGCAGCTGATTTTAAGCTTGCATGGGTACCAGAACATCAAGCACAACGATGTTCCTTCAGGTATCCTTCAGGACGTATCTGTCCTGCCGGGTCTCCCCTGTCCTGCCGGGTCTCCCCTGTCCTGCCGGGTCTCCCCTGTCCTGCCATATGCTTTCCATATCTTGTAGTACAAGCTGCTTTTCTGTGGAAACGTCCTACATCTGTCCCCAGGGGCGGGGGCCCTGGCATGGGTTGGAAAACCACAGGGACAGGAGCATGCATCATGGCCCATGGCTGATATCTGAAGCTCCTGGAGGAGAGGACAATGTGTGAGGCTGCACCTCTTGGTCAGGAGGGAGGTGTGCACTGCTGGAGCCTGCGGTAGGAATCTCAGCACAAAAGCAGCGCCTGGGTGTTGTAAATAAGCCAGGCTATATTTCCTGACAGAGGAGGTGGCTTACATGTTTTTGCCCCTGGCTGTCTCCTGCTTTTCCATTATTAATTTGATTTAAAACATTGATATGATACTGTCTCAAGGCAACTTTGTGTCGAGTTATTTTCCTGCATCCCCAATATAAGTGGGTAGTAGCTCTTGCTTTATGCCATTCCTATTATTTTTTTTGTGTAGAATGTTAATGTATTTCCAATAACAACATTGTAAAACTGTCATCTAAGAAACCTGTAAATCTAATAATCTCCCTGTTAATTTATGGTATGAGTTTTCTGCTATCAGAAAATCTTTCTTGTGAAAAGGAATATTAATGAGATCATATAAAATGCCCTTTTTTTTTTAAGAGGTATTTGCTTAAAAGATGTAGATTTGCTCTTTGTGGTAAATAGCTGAAAAACATTGTGTTTTATCTGCAATGTGGGCTTGGCCTAGGAGACACTAAAATGACACACAGTTAAAAATATTGGCTCAGGCAAGGATATATGAGTAAGCGAAGGTTGAAAGCATTCTGCTTGCCTAGGCTGGTGGCTGGTATGCAGGTATTGTGAAAAAGGATTTATGTAATTTAGAAGTTAGTCATGGGCTGTAATTAAACCTTGATTGCAATAAATTTACTTTCTGTGAAGTCTCAGATTCATAAATACAGGATTGTTTCAGCAGGCGCAAAAAT